>NC_056751.1:513320995-513408495 GCF_019279795.1 Protopterus annectens | reverse complement strand
TGTTGTTATCTGATATAAGTCCATTTAGGGCTTGTTGTTGTTTGAAAGTTAGATTGTTTCTTATGTTCTTAGCTGGATTTTTATGTAATAGATATAATTCTTTTTCAACAGCCTTACTAAAAACATCAATAGTGGGTTGTAAGTTGGGTATCATTAAGCTGGGTTTTTTGATATCATGGCAATTTGATGTGTTATTAGAACCTGAAAACATCACTTTTAATTGTAAGTTCCTTGTGAACATTTTTAGATCTAAAATAGATTCTGTAACAGAGCTCATCTTAGAGGGAACGTAAGATAAGCCTTTATTTAACACTTCCAATTCTAAATTACTTAATGGTCTATGTGAGAGATTAAGTACTATGTTAGCCTCTCCCACATTTTTTTGAGCGTAGGCTCTCTTATATCGGTCATTGGGGCCTTTCTTTTTTGCCTGCCCCTGCTCATTGAACGTTCCCTTCCCTTGTATCGCTGCTCTGCTATAGGGAAAGGGCATGACAACTCATGGTTGTGACTAACATTAGTAGCACTGTGTACTTTGCTACGTACCACCTGTTGTTGTTTGGATTGTTCATTCGGTGTTACAATATTAGTTGAAACATTTCATGCATTTACGGTTTCCACTATATCATTAGTGACATTCACATCAGATACATGTGTATCAAGGGTATCCACTGTGGTCACATTCTGACTACTCAATGTTACTTCTGTGACTGTATCAGACCTATTGTTAGGAATAATTGTACCAGAGGATACATTTGTACCACAGTTATTGTTAGTAGTAGTATTATTCACATTATTATTCTCAGAAAACCTGGGCCAAGTAAAAACCTGGTTATTCGAAAAATCATAGGTGTCCCTTACAAGTTTGTGTCTCTTCTGTTCATATAACCTTTTTTCATACAGTGAGACATTATCCATAATACGCTCTAATTTACAATCAACAATACTATCATTAAAGTCTTTATAAAGCTCTTTCTGTTTTAATTTAATTGATTCACATAGTGTTAATTCATCAGGCAAAAAGTATTCATTCATAAGCTTCATATAATTAATGCTGGTTTCAATGTTAAGTACTTGCCAGCGTCTTAACAGTTCAGGGTGAGTGTTGCCTGTCGTTGGCATTTTTAGCACTCGCAAACCCCTAGGAATAATTCGTCTAGCAATGCAGACCTCAAAATGGTAACGCTGCATTTGTAAGCGTTTTAGCTTTAGCAATTCTAACTCAATAGTATTTAAACCAGTGTTAAGTCTCTCAATGTCAATATCATTAAATGCATTACCTTCCGATGAAGGATTTAACTCACAGTCCAAAAGTGGGTTAATAGCTTGGTCAAGGATCCGTTGTAGTCTCTCCGTACAGTTCGTTTTCTTCATGTTGTTAATCGGATTGTAGGGTAGCTCCAAATTGGCGTCATTTCCGTTCTCCAGTACATGCGCCATGTGAATGGTGTTGAAAGCAGCGTTAGGTAAAAATAACAAACAGAAAATATAAAGTAACAAAATTGCTGCAGTCAAAACACCAAAAAACACCAGCAAATATATATATATACATGTGTGTGTGTGTGTGTGTGTGTGTGTGTGTGTGTGTGTATATATATATATATATATATATATATATATATATATATATATATATATACACATACACACATATACATATATAAATATATTTCCTCTACTGTTGAATGACTGTGCTGCATATGTTTGAAAAAAACACTGGACATATCTACAGCTCAGATGATTTAGTGGTAAATTTCTGTTATGGTGTGCAGAGTCCTGGGTTCAGGACTTGCAAGTGATGATTAATTTGTTGCTGGGCAGAACAAGGACTGTTGGATACAGAGTGATTAAATCACTTTTAAGTAGTTGTAAGCAGGTTTGTGTGGGTTTGAGTGGCCGTAAGAAATGCTAACTTCCAGTTAAATATGCTTACAGACAGCCTTAAAAGTGTTTAATCTGTGTAGGCATTGCTTAGCACCATGCAAACAAGCTTAATAATACTTATTACTGCTTAAAAGAGCTTACCCCGCACTAATTTCTTTAAAAGAAAAGAAAAAAGGGGTGATAGTAAAGTTGTGAAAAAGGGGGCACACAGAGTGAAAGACAATAGTGAAAGCAGCTAGGGATGTGCAGGACATGTGTAGGGAAGGTCCATAGCTCTCCATTTTCTCTGCCGCAACAGCTGTGCATATATACTGAATTTGGAGGTATATTTGGACATTCAACCCCCTGCGTCATGGGTGAGGACAACAATAATGTGTTGTGAAGCCAATTATACCAGATTACATGTGTCCAGTGGACACATGTACCAAATGGACAGGTATGTATGGGGTGAATTTTTTTTTTTTTTTGGGAACAGATTTCCCTTTTTTAAGGTAAGAGTGGGATGTTGGGGAAGGATAGTAGGTATATTTGGGAAGGTAGGTTGGGTAGGAAGACAGAAAAAACAGACAAGACACTATACAGGGTGGTATATGACACATGTAAGGAGTAAACACCTTGGACGGAGAGTGGTGTTTGGAAATCAGAAGCCCATGATCCCCAAAATGGAAATGGTGGCACTGAAGTCCCCAGCCATGGGCAGTCACCACTGCACCTTCACAGCCCAGAAGGTGGCTGTGCTGGGGGCTTATCAGGAGGGGCAAGCTGACCCTCTAATTGTGCCACAGCCCTCAAGCTGGCATAGCAGATCTCCAAACTCCTTTCACAGTTCACTACACATCAATCCTTGGACCTGGCTTCGGGTCACGGTATTCTGTCTGTGCCCATTTCTGGGGGATGGACAAGCCCCATCCCCTGACGTGGTTCCACCTTAAGGTGGTGCAGGACCAGCAGTTGAGGAGGTCCCAGCATGGGTCCCAGATGTGCTGGGGCCTGGTGCCATGGCCAGAAGAGTTGGGAGAGGTGGGTCCGCTGGGACTGGCCTTACCAAACATGCTATGTTGTTGCAGTTTTAGAACATATGCGGGTTAGTAATAGTCAGCACAATCCAGGACTAGCTATAACAGCATGCACAGATATTCCTATAAACCCAAAACAACGGATTTGGAACAGTTGCATAGCAAACAGAACCCAAGGATATATGGAACCACAGTGGCAATTACATTGACATGCAAGTTACATTGATAGCAACAGGCCACCAATGATAGTATTTCAACATAGAACATTAATAGAAACACATTTCAATATTTGTGGAACAATAGGACATATGTCCCAACAGTAGGTTTGATGTAAAACATACCCATTGATTTGTGTGTTTAGATTATTTTTTCTGTGTTTTCTTTTTAAGTCTCCCCTGGTTGTACAGTCTGACCTTGTAATTAGAACATTCTTATACAGACATTCCTAGATATATTTTTATGTAGCACAGTGTGGGAAACAGTGGTTAACACAACATTACTATTCAGATATCAGATCTTGGTGAATGCAGCATGTCAAGCTATACAATACCAGAGTAAACACAACCAGTCCAGAATTTAGACCTTTATTGCTAGGCAATTACAGGTCTCTTACCTCGAAGACCTGTGGGGGGAATGTTTGTTAACACTACCTGACTGTTTCTACACATATTCACAAAATCGTAGTTGAAATTATGCATGCATGTTACTACCACTCCTGGGATTCAAACCATGGCTGTGTCTGCTAAAAATACAACAATTTGCATATCACCAGAGCAAGTTATTGAAAAACTGCTGTCTCTTCCTTTAATGTTTTCTATCTAAGTTTCTCTTAGTTGTACAATCTGACCTTGTAATTAAAACATTCTTATACAGACATGCTAGACATATTTTTATGTAGCTCAGTGTTGGAAACAGTGGTTAACACAACATTACTATTTAGATATCAGATCTTGGTGACTGCAACATTTCATGCCGTACAATACCAGAGTAAACACAACCAGTCTAGGATTTAGAACTGTATTGCCAGGCAGTTGCACTTTTATTTAAATATGACATATATGGGACTATTACTGTCATATTGTTTGGTTTATTCAGTACAAACCATGCACATTTTTATACTGCCAGGTGACATTTAACTCCTTTATATTTATTTAACAGGATTGTTACTCACCAGCCTCACGACGCAGCCTTTGCAACCTACTGGCATGGGTTTCCTGGTTCACAGCCTGCTCAGCTGGAACTGTAATAAAAATAGAGAAACATTTAGGCATACATATCCATCACATACACAGGCTGGACTTTGGTAAACAGTTATTGCTATGAATACTTACACACTGCTGGGACATCTCCCCTCTCTCTTGCTTCTTGGACCCACTCTTCCAAGAGGTCCCTCTTCCTCCATTTCAAGTCAGCATAGTGGTACTGGACCTGCTCACCAGTCTGAGAGATACCAGTGGCACTGGTGAGATCATGGGTGAGACTTTCCCAGGCTTCTGCTTTATATTGGGAGCCCTGGTACTGGTCCTGCAGCAGTTTCATATCATGGTTTTTACCAGGAGTTCTGCCATGACCTTAGAGTCCTGTATGTCCCAGCGCTGCACCTGAAAGTGCATCCTCTCTCCAACACCTGCCATACTGCCTACAGGGAAGAGCTACAGCCAATTATGAGCTGTATTCCCTCCTGTGGGGTTTAAACATGGCAGATTTCCCACCCTTTGCTGTGATTGGATGGTTTTGAAAATGCTAAGCTATGGGCAAACCTGCTTAGCTATGGTTGGCAGTGCTTAAAGTGGCATATTCAGCATTGATTACCAATTGGCAAATCCACTTAACTGGGCTACTCATTGCTTAGTATTCATATGTACACAATGCTTACAACCAGTCAGCATAGCTGTGCAATACTTAGCATTTCTTATGTTTTATTCAATTGGACTACCACCTGTATAGGATTGATTCATCATTCATTACATAATATAGATTTACTTATCTTCCCTGGCATCCCCTAATGTGCTGTACCTGCATTAATTCTTGTGTGACTATATTGTATGGGGCACTTGTGTTTATATGCGGGGTTTCACTACTTTATTACACTGACACCTCACATCTGGACCTAATACACTACTCTGGTTGAGAAATATAAGTTACTTCCTACATAAATATACACATAAATTAAAATTATAATGTTTACACATACAAAATGGAAATGGATTTGGTGAGACTCAAACCATGAATGATTACACACAAGATGTATGCTCTAACTGCTACACTATTGCACTTATGCTCATGTGGGATGTCTATTGCTATTTAAATTATTGTGTCATTTCAGCTGGGCTAAGTATAGCTAAGCAACGGGCACACCAGTGCAGCCACGCTTAGACTTATTTGCATATGTGAAAAAAATTGAAAATTTATTTGTCTGGGGCTGTGCTTTGCAAACATTGATGACATGTAACTTTTCACAGTATGTCCAGATATTTGCATTATATTCTTGGTCCACTTTTCGTTAACTTGTGGCTTTCTGACACATCATTAAAGATTGCAGTATGAAATTAATGACATAGATTTGTGTTATACACTTCATACCCTTCAGGAAATGTATGCTAATGCTAAACCTGTTATTCTATCACCTTTCTATGTTTATATTAGCAATATTTAAAAACTATCCCCCATTGTCCGGATTTCTTATTCTACTGGCTTGAGGGCGAAAGAAGCGATCAAGCTCATTTTAAATTGCCATACGGCAATTCTGGTGTGTAGGAGGCATGTGTATTATGAGAGCACTGCACTCAGACACACCCCCTGTGCTTGTACACATTCCCGTGTATGTATTAGAGCATGGCAGCATGCCTTAATGAATATGCATGACACGCTGCTGTGCTGCACGGGAACAGTCCCTTCCATGCAGGAATAAGTGATTCCTGCATAGAAGTTTGCTGAATCCCAGGGTTAATCTTTTAAAGTCTATTTGAATATTAAGGATAAGAGAATTATGATCTGATATGGGGAAGGGGTTTATTACAAATTTGTTGATTTTTGTATTTAGCTCTTTGCATACAAATATTTTATCTTTTCTTGTATGGGTATTAAATCTATGATCTTGATGGGAAAATAGTAATGAATTCTCTTCTTTAAATTTGAGTGTTTCAATTAGGTTGTGACTTTCATTCCATTTTGTAGGTAGTTTTGCTATAGGCTTAAGACGCAAGTTTATTTTGTTGGTAGTCTCTGAATTACCTAAAATGCAATTAAAATCACCTCCTATTATTAGATTACCTTTATATATTCTACTAATTAAATCTAGTTATTTTTTAACATTTTCTGTGCCTATGCCAGGAAACCGATATAAGTTTACTAGAGTCCAGATCCTATTATTAAACTTTAGGATAACAAGTGCTAGAAGACCATCTTTATCTTCATATTTGTAAATGATCTATGGATTGATAACTTTCTTTTTCCATAAAATTATTACTCTTCTTGTTTTTGTTTTATATGAGGAATGAGCTAATGTTAAATATTCATGTGGATTCCATATGTGTTCATCATTGGTTTTAAAATGTGATTCTTGTAAGAATACCACCTGAGCTTTATTTAATTTTACATATCTTAATAGACTTTATCTCTTCTTAGGATTGTTCAAGCCATTAACATTTAGAGAAAGTAATGTTAGATTCATAAGTTGTTCCTTGGTTGTCATATTTTAAATTATACTTGTAATCTAGTCAAGCCCATAACTCTTCTTTGATATTTTACTTGTTTGAGTTTCATGTCCCTTCTATTTTTTTATTATCAGATTGGTTCCCATTACTAAAGAATATGTTATGAGTTTTAGTTTAGACCTGCAAAAAAAAAAAACAGTAGTTGGGAGGGTGGCCTAATAGTTAAGGTGTTTGCCTTACAAACACAAGGTACAAGGTTTGTATCTCACAGGGGATAACTGGCTAGGCTTAAAATGGCTCACAAGGGCAGTTAGCCTAGTACTAACCTATACAAAAAACAACAATTAAACACGAAAAAATAATCCAATAATTCAAAAATTCCCTCACTGTATATGGAATGATATACATTCCCAATCCAATAGATAAAAAATAATCTATCAGATTGTCTATCATACCATATTAATAAAAGTACTGTTTGAGCTGCATAGCTATTTATTGGAGATCAATTGAATTTATATAATAAGATACATTATAACTTACAAATTAGTTATAATTAACTCAACTAAAGTCTCTTATCAAAGAAACAACATATTAATAGAATACTGGCTTATCTAGAATAACAGCTATGTATAAGTTACATGTAAATAAATTATTTCTTATGAAAAGAAGGTTAGGTAAGAAATTAAACTCTAAGTAAACTTTCAATGCATTTATGTGGAAACAATCTAGTCTTCAGTTACAAATCTGATTGCTACTTCCAGAGCATTAATTTTTTAGTAGATAACTGAGGGAAGAGAAAACAGCAGTTAGCAAACATTAGAGTCCAAATCTCTACATTTTCCAGAATATTCATGTCTAAGCATCATGTTTTAATTTGGTAAATTCCTCTGTCTGAGTGATTAATGTTCAAAATCCATCACCATTTGTTTCTCCATCAGAGTAAGCATTATCCACATTCTATATTCTGAGAAGTTAAGAAATGTAATCATATCTCCTATGTTTGCCTCATAAGTATTAATCTACTACTGGAACTCTACATAACTTATTTAAATAATCTTTAGAATTACCATCATTATAAGATGGGAAATGAAGGCTTATTTAAATTATACAATGAATGCAGGAACTTGTTCTTAAAATATTTATTTGTCTAGATCCTTATGGTTTACATGTTGTGTTCTTTTACTCATGTTTTCTACATCCATTATTTCACCAAGTTAAATCACGCATATTTCCCTAAAAGCGTGTTACCATTCAGTATGTTTCAAAGCTGCCTGACTTGTGTGGGATTGATACATAGGGTGCATCGTTATTTATCTCCCTGCAAAACATGTTTTTTTTTTCTTTTTTTTCCCCTCTTTTTTCCTTCTTTTCCCTTTTTTTTCCCCACAACATATCCGATAAAAAAGGTCACTCGGCTCTACCAAATGCTTTCTTGACATCTAGGCTTAAAATCGGTATTGGTGTATTCTTTTGTTAGGCACTCTAGGATCAATAAAATTCTAATTATGTTATCTTGTGTCTAGTTCCCCACAAAACCCCACACTGATCTGTATGAATGACATATGAGATCAGTTTAGCTCCTCTTTTGACAAATAATACTATAAATATTTTCAGTGCCCTCCTTGGGTATCACTGGGCTGACTAAATCCTTTCATAATAATAAAATAGTCTCTTCTAACTGAACCCTTTTCATCAGCAAGTATCACGTCGCAACTAATTTATCACCCACTCCCAATTTCCAAAGTTCCAAAGTGTCCATCTGACTCTGTTACTTGTTGATCGACTGAGTACTCTTTATTAGCTTATATTTGTTTTCTGTAACAGATGCCATAACATTTTCTGCCTTTAATCAGCAAACTCAGGCAGATGTGTTTATATAGAGACTATCTTATCAATAGGGGATTTAATTGGGGTGGTACTCCTGCCAAATACAATTGTTAATAATAAGCTTTAAAAACTTGCCAAGTTACCTGTGGGTACCTCTCATTTATTCCCTCCATCCTTAATAATAAATATTGCCTGTTTAACCTTTTGCTGACTGAATTTAAGTGCCCCATATCTTAATGGCCTTAGTATTTTGCCAAAGCAATTGCTGCCTTTTGTAGTTACATATCTGAATCCATATTAGACTGCCATTTCTTCTTTTGCTTTCTATAAATTTTCTGCCTTAATCTAAGCAACAGAGATCATAATTCTTCTGATGTTCTTTTCAAGTATAAATCCCTAAGAGATGCATTCTGGAATTGTAACATTCATACTAAATAGCTTGTTGGTTCCCCTGAAAAAGATTATTTGATTGGTCAATTTTGAGTTTTAATCTCATCTAGTTGTAGCTGTGAGACAAAGTGGAAAGGTAGTGGTATCATAAAATATAAAAGGAAATGCTTATGTTTACATGTGAGAAACAACAAATGTTAGATAACACTAAAGTTAAAGCAAAACAAGCAAATCTGTATTTGATTATTTTTATTACATTCTAAAATGGCAATTGTGAGTATAGTATTTGCATTAGAGTTGTGATGCAGCAGAGAAGTCGTATCAAGAAAATGTTCAGGAGGACCCAAAGGAAAAAAAATGCCTGTCTCTTTAAAGGAGTGAAGAAGTATTTGAATATGCACAAATGAGCTAACACAGGTTTCCTCATTGTTTCATATATTTTGCTTGTAGTCTTTAACTCTTTATAGTAAAATTATAAAAAAAAGGCTGGAGCAAGCAAGTGTCTACAAACCCAGTTCCTCCAATACCCATCTCTAACAATACAGAGAATCACGATGTGAATCAAATGCCAGAAAAAATCAGCATCAGCATTGATCATTACAGGTGGGGGTGCTCTCCAGTAAACGTGTTATTCAACTCTCTACTCTCATTTCAATAACATTTCTTTTCTTTCCTCTCTTTACATTAAATGAACTAGTGCTTGGATATACCTTGTGTATCGCAGCCACTCAGAAGATGAAGCCTGAGCAGCTGCGAGGTATCTTGGCATTCTGAGAAGCTCGAGCTGCACTAGAAAGGATTTTAGTCAATGGACAACATCTCAGAATGCAGTACATTTTAAAAGTAACTTGTTTAATGGTAACTGTTCATTCATAGCAAATACTTTGAAATTATATATGTACATGGACAGTAACACTGTTATATTACAAAATAGCTTATTAAGTGACCTTTCAATATTTCAAATAGTTCACTTGAGTCAATGCAGTCTGATAAAGCAGTTCATATTAAATACACCTGTAACACAGTGAATACATTGAGGTTCATTATAAGTCCACAACAGAAACTTTCCTTCTATTTATTAATCAAACCTAGTGAATTAACTGAAAAAAATATAAAATAAACTCTATTCAAACTGTTTATATGATTAGCATATATGTTGCTGTTAACTATAGGAAGGCATCCTGATATATAGTGGCTCAAAAAAAAAAAGAAAAAGAAAACAAAAAGAGAGCTATATATTGTAATAAACAGGTTGTAACTGATATATTAAAGAAAAAAATGTTTGGACATATGTTTTTTTTTAATTCAGTTCTTAATGGATTCTTTGAGAGTAATTGTAGAAGCTGTATTTTTGGATTCAGTCCTTTGTTTCTTTTTTTTTTCACATCAGTCCAGGCATTTTTTCCAGAGATTTTTTCAATGATGAAGATGAAGACCAGTCCATTCCTTCTGGGACAGATATTATGTTGTTATTCTTGATGAAAGTGAAGGCTTCATCTGAATCATTAAAAGTTCTCAGTTCTCATTTCATTTGAGAAGAAAATTCTTGTCTTTGCAGGGTATATCAGTTGAGCTTTTATTTTGTTCTTCTTCAGTAGTTTCACAAGTGGCCATGCATTTTTCCTCATTTCTAATACTCTAGTGGAATAATCATTATCAAACCTGATTTGACTTTGATTGTATTTCAATGGATTTTTTCTCCATGCTGTTTTGAGTAATTGTTCTTTGTCAATAAAGGATAAAAAGTTTACTATTATAGATCTCAGTGCTGTAGAAGCTGAAGAAAAATAGGTTTTCATATAGCTCTGTATGCCCTCTCTATGCCATAAGATCAACCTTCTTTCAGATCTAAAATTTCAGGTACCCAAGAGTTTAGAAACAAGACAATACCCTCATCTTCAGAACTCTCTGGTAATCCAAAAATCCTTCTCTGTTCTCTGTTCTCCAAGTCATCCACCTTACTGATAAGCCAGTTATTGTACTGCAATAAAGTTTCAGTTTGGTTTTCTTCATCTTTGAGTCTCCCTTCTATGTAATTTAGTGAAGTTTCAATATCTGTGATTTTTGATTGCTGCAGTTGTAGTATTTCTCTTAAGACATCAGTTTGTTTCTGAGAACTTTCCCTAAGTTTTTCTAGATTGTCTTTAAATCCATCAACTTTTAGATATAGTTCATGCAGGATGGAAGACATCAGTTGAATTTTTTTCTTCAGATTGATTTCTGAGTGAGTATTCTTTGAGTTGCTCATTTTTCTCAAAGTAAAATTTGTCTCTAGGATGATTGACAGGAAAATTTCTATGAAGATACTCCAAAACTGTTGTGAAGTTAGTTCAGAAGTTACTCTACAATATTTAGAAGTTTTTGTTTGAAAAAAATGTGATATTTTCCTGTTTTTTTTTAGGCTAATTTGTGGAGCTCTAAAAAAGTGCTGCTTTCAGCTGCCCATCTAGGCTCCACCCCACCCCAGAAGAAGGCATTCTAAAAGTGATGAGTCATTCATAGAATGGAAGGTTAGGCAGAGATTATGCTACTGTACTATGTATAACAGTGAACAGAAGAGCAGGGTTTTTAATCTAGCAAAGCAGCTAAGACTACTCAGACAGAAATCTTTTTGGCAAAGATATATTGAGGCCTGTTAAGTGATTAGCTAGGTATATGCCAGAGGGGGCATTGTATTCAATGATGAGTCTGACAAAGGAAAAATAAATGGGAATATAACTTCTTTGGAAATTGAAGAGATACTAAGAAGTACTTGTTGTACAAGGAACAAGGCTTTTCTGACTACAATACAGACATGATGGTCAAAGGAGAGTCTTAGTCAACAAAAGTACCTAAGTTAGGGTTGCCACCCCTCCATTTTTTTTCCGGACTATCCAGAAATCAAACTGATTCCCCGTAGTCCGGAAAACACTGTACAAACTCCCGAAAAACAAAAAGACAGTTTGGAAACAACAAAGCAAATTCACTCTCAGTTTAATTCTCTCTCAGTTTAATGAAGCGCTTTTCGTCTTGCACAAATGGTAAGACTTCATCAGAAACTGAACAAACTTCAACACAAACAATATATACACACCCTTTTTGTCACATGACACTTCTAATTAAAATCTTGTGTCTTAAAGGCACATCCACATTATTGCTACTTAAAACATTTTTTAAAAACAAATATGACTGACAATATTTTAGAACATCTTAACCCTTCCCTTCCTTCAGAATTTTTACCTGTAATGGTGATAGAAATATATATACAAACATACATATACTAACAATGCTATATCGCAAATTATTATGTTGACTCTCAAAGTATGATATTACTTAGTTAACTAAGAAGTCAGAAACTTACATATCCGAGTCAAATGAAGTCAGATATCACAAATATGAATGCATTTTATAAAAATGCATACACACATTAACGTTTAAGATTTTTCAACTTCAATATACTGTTTAAAGATAGTGTCTCATTCAAACCTGGGTAAAACATTGCCTCAGTGCGTATTTGCCAACTAAACTCAAGTTGCTCAAGTAAAAGTGTAAACGGGCCCCCCCGACTATCATCAACAACTGAATCAATTGCTTTGAACAAAAATGAATGTTGTGGATAGGAAATAATGTGTCTAGCCAGTGCATTGTCTCTGTTAAGGGTCTTTATTTTATATAGATGTACAAACTCCGGTATTCTGTTTCAAAAAGGAAAAAGACTATCGGAGTCTGTAAATCAGCTGATTTACTATGCATTTTTACAGAAAAGCATAGTAAATCAGCCAAAAGCAGGTAGCAGGAACAGAAAAAGAAGGCGTTCTGTGCCAGGTGATGTCATTGTGACATCACAAAATGGGGGGAATGTGGGCGGGAGAGGGGTGGGACAGACAGGGTTACTTGTTATATGGGGTGTGTGGCTTTACTCCGGTTTTAGCTATGAAGAAAGGTGGCAACCCTTACTTAAGTTCGTAATGACAGTATCATATTTAAGAGGAAAACTATCTCTATGGTAAGCAGAAAGAATGTTTGATTGTTAGGGGTTGCTAGTCTAGCTGCCCTTCTCATCCTTTTTAAGCCTAGCCAATTTCCCCTTCAAAGGTGAAAATCAGACCCTGTACTTTGTGTTTTTGAGGTAAATAACTTAACCATTATGTCAACACCCAACAAAAATAAACTATATTGCATTTCTTTGAATTGAGGGTAAGACCATAAATACCAAGCCAAGCAACCAAGCATTTGTTTGGACTAGTTCTTGACCAAAAATTTGAGTATGAGAATAGGGTTTGATAATTATTCCCAGTTTGCAGTCAATAGCAACCTTGATGAGCCATAATTTATTGATATCACCTTTCATGCCAAGGAAGTATATTCCAAAGAGGAGGGAACCCAGGGCATAGCCCTGTAGGACATGACTGGTGAGTGTTTTCTATGTAGAGTAAGCAGCTCTGTCCTTAGCTGAATGGACTCTGTCATCTAGCCAATCACCTCTTTAAGCAAACTATGTATGGGCAAATGCTGACATTGAAGTGTTTGTCAATAATCCAAGCATGAGGGATAATGTCAATGGTCATGGCAAGGCTTTTAGTTAGAATTTGGCTCCCAGAAAATAATATTGCTTAAATACTTCTTATCTACTTTTTGTGGGTTACCTATATGTTTTTATGTGATGAATGCATATTTCATCAGATGAAGTGTTTAAAGCACAACTGCAAGTGGTTAAAATTTTCTTAGATGATATAAGAATGACATTTGGTCTTGATAAATATGCAAAAGCAATGTTTAAAGCAGGAAAGTTGCAGTACCAAGAAAATATCAGTCTGGGACAGTAATGTTATATAAAGGAACTTCAGCAGGAAGGAATTTATAAATATTTGGGAACTGATGAAGGATGGGTGATAAGACACAATCAAATGCAAATAAAACGCAGTAAGGAATACTTCAGAAGACTAAAACTAATAATGAATACAACTTTGATATCTAGGAATAAAGCCCAAACTATAAACCTGTTCTAACTTACAGTCTTAATGTAATTGACTGGGACCAAATGGTACAGGATCAGTAGGACATAAAAACAAGAGAAATGCTCTATGCTTATTAAATGATATATAAAAATCACTATGTACCAAGAGTATATATTCTACATTCTGAAGGAGACACAGAACGCTTCAAAATTAATTACATGCATAGTTCTACAATCATAGGACTGCACACATATCTGCTTACCTCAGCAGATCCAAACATAGCAAAAGTTATAAAACATGAGCCGTGGAAGTCTAAGATGACCTCTCTGCTTAGCCTAGCAAATGCATTTTGATGTCAAGCAGGAATGGAAATTAAACTAGAAGAAGACTAAAATCAGACAGCAACTGAATGTGCCAAAATATAAAATATAAAAATAAATAAAGAACATAAGAAGAAGGATCAGTTGAGAAGGAAAGAAATCTGGAAAAGTCATAAATTTACTGGCAAGTATGGAGGTCTCCTAGGACGACATCGTAATGATCAGGATTTGTCGCAGGAATAGTTAAGAAGAAGTGAGTTGAAATCAAGGGATGAAAGGTTAATAATGATAATCCAGGAAAGTGGACTACTTTCATGTCAATTTACGAAATTCATTGAACATATGGGAGAATCAGACAAATGTAGGTTCTGTAAAAACTATTTGGAAACAATTGCGCACCTTGTTGCTGGGTGTGATATTCTCATGGCATAAGGCCTGCACACTGAAAGGTAACAATTATGTGGCAAGAATGTTGCACTGGGGATTGTGCAAAAACTATAATACAGAAGTGACTGAGAGGCACTGGAAAAATGAACCACAAAGCATTATACAGAGTGATGATGTATACATCACATGGGATCACTCATTACCAACAATTCAAAAACTAGATGTGAAAAAAAAAACAGATATAGTAGTCCATGAAAAAAAGACAGGTGTAGTATTGATCACTGAAATTGCTATATCTAGCCAGCACAGTGCCTCATGTACAGAGAGGCACAAAGTCATAAAAAAGCAGCCGTTGCAAACAAAAATGAGAACAACGTGGAAGAAAGACACCCATACAGTTATAATTTCAGTAGGAAGAATGAGTCTAATAGAATCTGCAGTTGTACTTAGATATGCTGTCAATATACGTAACTCTATATGAATTGCAGAAGGAGTCAATTCTGGGCACATTGCATGTGCAGTGAAGAACACTTTTGGTTAACATCAAAGACTGAAACAGGGCTAATTTCATGAACTTTAATTATACCCTGACTTAGCAATGGGGGTCCATTCCCATCAAGGTTTTAGAAACCCAAACATTTTAGAGAAATAAAACCGTCAGTGTTGACTTTAGACTTTATGCCCATTATTAATGGCTTCAGTAACCTTTGTAAAAACTCATTCAGGTTGAGCAGGCATGAACTGCTTTTTAAAAAACCAAGCCAATGTGGATCCAGAGATATAAGTTTGCCTATATCAATGTTTATTAATTCTGGCATAATACATTTTAACGCCTTTCAAATACTACTAGTAAGACTCAGAGTTGTATCTTGCTCAGCTAGCACTTAATTATGTTCCCTACTCTTGTTTCCCTCACCTCTAAGTAACAAAGCAAAACATAAAAGCAGGTGGGCAGTTGTGTTTAAAACTGTAGCAAATTGCTCGCTGCTAATACAAATGTACATGGTAGCAAGTGGTTTGCTGCCGTTCCAGTACTACCTATCAATCACCTCATTCAACACACTGCTGAGGAGATAGGTCCAGTCTACTGGATCTTGTATTGGTCCCTTTCACTGATCTGGCTCTCCTCTTTTTAGGAGCAAGACCAATTCTCATTGATTTTGTTTTTGTACTCCTAAAAATCAGTCAATCAATAAATAAATAAATAAATCCAAATATTCAGTTTTAACTCATAGCAAATCACTTTCTTGCTTTCTACAATTACAAATGCACAGTCTAGCAAGCGGTTTACTATAGTTACAATACCATCTGTACAGTACCTCATTACTTCATCCCTGACACTTATTACAGTATCTGTATTCATTCATTTCTGAACTCTTTACCCCTGGGATGGCTTTCACCTTTGCCGTATCCTAGCTATGCTTCTGGTGAGATTAACAGATATGCAATTCCCAGGGTTAGTAGATGTACCAGCTTTACATAAGGGTACCAGTACAGCTGTTCTGCAAACATTATGAGTGTAACCAATGTCGAGACTCACAATGAAGAGATAATAGAGGATTTTTGTTAGAAGGCACTTAGCATTATGGCTTATGCACCAACTGCCAGGACAACAAACAAAAAAACAAACAAACAATCAAAAAATAGGTACTTGAAACAACCCAATCACGTTTTAGGGGGATGCTTTGATATATTAATACTTTACCATCTTTTTTTCATTATTTACATATTCATTATATTTATGTTTTATATAACACATCTTAAGAAAAGGCTTTGCATATTTACTTTCCTAAATGCATTTTGCATTGATTAACTGTACAATTCATTCTAAATGTAGGTAACTTCTATAATCGTGATTATGCAACATCACTTACAGATTTTTTCAAATACAATAGAAATTCTAAGGGGTTTGTGATGTTTTTACTGGGCAGAGATCCTATCATAGCTTTGGATTTAGAGACTGGTAGATTACATATTAGACTTCCAAATATGATAAAAATAACACAAAACAGTCTTAAGGATTATATATTGTATAACACCTGTAGAGATGTATATCTTATTATTAAAATGATACATTTTTACTACTTACAGATGGTAGAGCCAATAGACTATTTTTTTCTGAGCTTTTCCAAGCTATTTGCATGATTTTTTTCTAAGTTTTTGCAAACTATTTGAAGTATTAATGCCTGAATTTTGCTCTCTTTCTTTGTTAGGCCATAACTGTTGTGTAGTTGACATATTTGTTTTCGGCACCCTTTCCTCTAATCCCCGTTGAGACTGAGCATTTTATTAATTAAGTCGTTCGGTAATAAGCAGCAGGTAAACTGACTATGGGTTTTTGAAGAAATCCTTTAGATATTTCTGGGTCATTCAAAAGTTTTTAATGGTCAGGTTAAGAGGTTTGCAATTGCACTTAGAAAACAGAAAATAGAGAACTGAAAAAAGTATAAATAATCTGGTTAGAAACAAACTGCAGAACAGAAAAAGGTCAATACATTCAACAGCTGTTTATAAAGAGTTATAGTATAATAATTTCAAAGGCTGAAATGGAACAGTAGAGCTGTATGGTGTATTTGTCTAGCTATAAAATGAAACAAACTTTCTCTACCCAGCCCTCCTCCAAGCTCACAACATTGTCTATTTCACAAAATGTACTGACAATTGCATACAAGTTGACTATGATCTCACTTATATTATTGATAAAAAAATACCCAAACATGTTCAGATATTGAATGAAGTTCACTTGTGATGGAAGGAGTTATGCCTTCTTTTTTGATGGAAATTTCAGTGACTAAAATATTCTGTTTACTTAATTTTATTTTTAGCTACAAATTTGCCCCATTGAGTTGGACTGAGTAACCCAGTAAGCTGCCAAAATGCTCTATAGTTTTTGTATGGAAGTCTCATCCTCCTCACCTATTGAGAAAAGTTATTACATGTATGATGTTGGGAGGATTAACTCTCACAGCCAGCTTAGCTGCCTTCCCTAAACAATTTGATTAATCTTTTGGCTAGACATTATTCACGTCCTGTAAACAAATTTGGGGGGTGATACAATCAGCAGACTATGGAATTCAGGAATGTTTGAGTAAAAAGACTTTGAAGAAATATTCTGCTTATGGGGTTTGCAATTCAGATTTGGGTATCTGCGACAAGATTTTAGATACTAAACTATATCAGGTAGCTTTCCAGTGCATTCAGTGGTACAAATGTATAGTGAAGGGAATATTTTTGTCAAGATCTCTTTCCCACTCCAAAAGCTACTTTTCTGATTAGAGAATTTAATCTTATTATCTGCAGAATATCAATCCTTTGATTATATTTATTAGGAAGAAATCATTTATAAAATTCTGTCAGACAATCTATAGACAGGTAATATACTACAAATGTTTAAAGGTCTTTGAAACACAAATGCTTTGAAGATTTTAGCACCAGTGGGGCAATATGATAACATCCCAGAGAAAGTTTATGAAGGTTCCATCCATTTCCTTTATACAATACAAGATGCTGGATGACTAACAAAGTACTTCCTGTAAACTCAAGGACTGAGGCCAAAAGTCAGAATACATGTAAAGTGTTTGCAACCTAATGTAGCTAATGTTAACATGATTTGTGAATGCCCCCATATTAAACATATATAGTAAAAAATGTGGATGCAGCATCATGAACATTACAATAGCTTCTCCCAGGGATTTAATAAACTTTGTGTAGGCTTCATGCAAAGCCTACATGGAGTTTATGTATTAGCACAATAAGCGTGGCACTAATTGCATATTCATGCTGCTTATTGTGCTTATACATATACAAGCATGGTTCCATGGACATAAACAGTGTCACAGGCCAGGAAACCACACAGAGCAGTACAAGCACAGAAAAAAGATGCATTCAAGTTTGCTAACAGGCAAACTTGCTCAGCAAGATTGCACAGACAACCACAATGACACAGGCACAATCATGGACACTTTTACAACATTATGACCATTAATCTGCAGCACTGACTGAATATATCAGAGTAACTTATATATTTTCTTCAGGATCAGACGTCTACAAGTGTCATGATTGTCAATATTCTATAAGTGGAAATCATCACCCCTTCCCCAAAACTGTGCAACTTTTGGAGGGTTTAAGACAGACATTGTTAAAATTGGATTTGAAATCAGGGCCAGTTGTAGCCAGTTGATAGATGTGCATAACATAAGTCACAATAGCCACCCACAAAAATCAAACCAATGCCATCAATACTGTCAATGAGCTGTATATTTAATGGGTCGGACACAGAAAAAAGTAACACATAAGTATCTAGTAGAACAACTTGAAGCGAAGTCTGCACTGTCAAATCCTAATGGGTACACATCACAAACTATAGTTCTGCATGGCCTACCAGATGTGTGAGAGCTCACTGTGCCAAATGTGATACACTTGATTAAAGCTTCCCTGGCTGATGTAGGTATTGGCCATATGGATAACAACACATACAAACACCACCCTATACGAATGGATTTCCTACACACAGCGAGCTATTGCATGCATCTGTTTCATGTAGTTCCAATGAATATCATCTGAAGCTTCAGCAATTGGTGTGAGAATTAAGAAGTGATCCATTATAATAATTGTACAGCTGTATGTGAGAATGACGGCAATGCAAAAACTATGACAATGTGCACAGAAAGTACAGCAGAGCAAAGCCAAGTGTCAATGATCAAGGAAGTTGTCACTGTAATATTGTATACATACCTAACAATAAATGGAGCATTCTCTATAAGCCCATGTCAAACCTCAAGACATGTGCCACATAATCACTGTCCCCCTGATATTGCCAGTTAAAATGTTATACTGCCATGAAATTTTGACATACATCTGTATGTACTTATGCAAACTATCAAATAGTAATACTGATGTGACATACTGGTATGTCCATGACACAGTATCATCTTATTGGACTATACTTATATTAAACACAGCATGTTTACTCAGTGCATTTGTTCTAACCTTCCTTCTAATTTCACCCAGATGTTACAGAAGTCTTTCTTTAAGACTACGATTAGTCTTTCCAACATAAAAACATGGGCGGTCCTTACAGGTGGCAAGATACACAACAACATGTTGCATCCAATATTAATCATACTTTTCTCTTTAGAGTGGTACAATTAACTTCTAAGAGTATTAGGGGAGGCTGTGTTGTTAGCAAAACAGAAAACAATGAATTGAAATGGATCATCACCCTAAAGGCAGATAGAGGCTTTGGTATGAATGATAATATTTCACTTAAACCTTACTTGCTTTCAAGGAACTTAAACACTAATTAGTTGTTATGGTAGCAGTGATGAGGGTTTGACTTTTTAATTGATTTGCCTTTTTATTGAAGCAAATTAAGGTGTTTGTTAGTTTGTATAAAGAAGTATTGTATATACGAAAGCGCTCACCATTATTTTATTTTGTAGATTTAACATCTTCATCGGCTATGTTATTTGCTCATTTTCTCTTTTTTGACATAGGAGTTTATGCCCAGTTGACAAGATTTCTCTATAATACCTGAGTGGAGAACTGTGTCAAATTCCTTTGCCATGTTGAGTTAGGAGGGTTTCAGTCTTTCCCTCATCCATGGCCTTGTTGACCTATTCGAAGAAGTCAACCAGATTTAACAGACATGATCGACCCTTAAAGAATCCAAACTGGGTTAGCTCCAGAGTTGAGAGATTACCTATATCATTGTTGGTATGGCCTCTGTTAATTATTTCCATGGCCTTACAGATGAAGCTATTCAGGCTTATATGTCTATAATTCCCTGGTTATGTTGATCCTGTCTTGTGCAGTGGGATAACTGTTGCTGTCCACCAGTCCTTGTTTAAATATGGAACCTTGTTTAAATGTGGATCCAAGTGTGTCTGCTAGTAATTGTTTGAAGTTCTTTAAAAGGCATCCTGGGATGCTGTTATGGTCCAACAATGCAGTGTTTTTAGCCTTAGAGAGGTTAGAGATGGGCTGCTCTCTTCAGATACTAGGCTTGGGAATGGTGACAGTTATATGTTTGGTGTCGACTGGCGGGGACAGGGGTTTTAGGTTTGATATAAAATTGTCCCCAGACTGTTAGTTGAATGAAAAATTGATTGCTGTGAGATTAGAACCCCACCTATCTAGTTACACCATCTAAAAACACAGTACTTAATGCTAGTGCCATGGCACGTCTGTTTTTAACTGTCATTGTGCACTTTATAGGGGATGCCATCATCAGTGTATGCAGAGAAAAAGATGCTGGGAGGATTGTGTGACATAGGTGTGGACTCATATCCCAGTGTAAAACTGTCTTTGTACTGGTAGTTTAATGAACACACACCAACACAAGTTGACTGCTGTAAGACTAGAACCTCTACCTATCTATACAAGCTAAAGAACACAGTACTTAACACTAGAGCAAAGGCACACATCTGAGTTTTAACACTATCAGAGTGCACTTTATAGAGAATGACATCATCAATGTATGGTGAGAAGATGATGTTGGGAGGTCTGTATGAAATTGCTGTGGATTCATGTACTAGTATTTTCTGAATGATACTTGAGTGAGGGTGATAGGAGCTGGAGACAAGCTAGTTTGACTATGCACACACATGTTCACTGTTGTGAGAATCAATCCCCAACCTAACTTTACACAAGTTAGAGACTACTTAACAACAGTGCCACAGCATAAGTCTGACTTTAACTGTGTTGATGTCCGCCTTATAGATGTTGACATCATCAGTGTATGATGAAAAGATGATGTTGGGATGTTTGTTTTAAATTGCTGTGGAGTCATGTCCCACTTTAAACGTATTTTCTGAGTGATACTTGAGTAAGGGCAGCAGGCCCTGGAGTCAATATCTTTTGACTATGCACACCCAGATTCAGACATACAGACACACACACACACACACACACACACACACACACACACACACAAGTTGACTGTTTGATTCAATCCTCTATCTAACTAATTTCATAAGTAGGAGAGCACAGTACTTAACACTCATGCCATCGCAGACTTCTGATTTTATCATTGTCACAGTGCTCTTTATATTGGATGGAATCATCATAGTGTCACAGGTAACCTATACTGTTATGAGAGTTGTGTGCAAAGGCAAGACTTGGGATATGATTGTGTGATTGTAATTTTCAAAAATACATTTAAATACGCCCTGGTAAACTAGGCGAAAGAAGATGTCATGAATGCATCTTGCAGAAGTGAGCCACACTTGTACCTGTATCTCAGGATATTGTTAAGATAACACACTCACACATCACACACACACACACACACACACACACACACACACACACACACACACACACACACACACACACACACACTTTGGAAAGAGCAGTACTGCAAGGGTGGAGGTATGTGTCATCATATTCAGATGAAGTGATGCCCACATTAATAGAATTTACTGATGATATCAATGTGATATGATCATGGATGACCAATACCCACTGTCAATATAAACTCATACCAAATGTAACAATGTAGTTATGCTCTGTATTTCTGTAATCTGCCTGGCAATGGCCCAAGTACTTATATAGCATGTGCCAGTATATTGCTGCAGGGCACACATGAATATAAGAAAGTATGTGCTCAGACAAGCACACATGCCCCTTCCTTCTGTTGTGTTTATGAATACCTTTCCATGAAATGGAAGATAACAGCCCTGTAACCAGAATAAGTCTAGCTAAACACCTCTTTACATAGAGCATCACAAAAAAACTGCTTTGTGCTAATGATGGCAAAGAGTTTCATGAATTTAACTTGAACGTATGAAGTAGTTTTGCAAGCTATGTTATGAGAGAAATTGCTGATAGATACTATAATGTCCATACTGTATTCTATATTTGAAATGCTGAGGCCAAAGTTTTATTAAAGAAATAACCGTCGCCATTGCTTTCTCAATTTGCATGATGTTGTGTCATGCAAACATGGTTCTCTGCTTAAGAAAAAAAGTGTAAGATTTAATTTAGCTCTCCTTCCTTCACACAAACAGGCTCAGCAGTGAATCATGCCTGTCAGCACTCTGGACAGTACTGAGTGTAAAAAATACACCCCTTGTCAAGATTTGTCTTTGGCATGGTGTGCAAGAATAGTGAATTCCTGGTCAAAACACATGTGAGACAGGGTTCAGATCCAGATTATTTACTTTTTTTTTTTTTACAAATTGTGTCAGGATGGCATTACATGTATCAGGACTGCAAATGTGGCTATCAATGACTAAACAATATTATTTTCCCAAATTTTATTTGTAATGCCTACCTCAGTACACTTGTAGAACTAATAGCTGTTTTGTAGGCCTCACGGCAAGTTGAGTGTACACCTTTCTAGAAATGGCAAGGGGTGGTACATATTTTGAAATGATTACTATGAATCAGCAGATATGCTAACTATTTGTGTATGGCTGGATATCCTGAAAAGTGTCTGGAGTATGCTTCTTCACAGTAAGGACAATTTCAACATCACATTAGAGGAACATTTCATCCATCATCACCTGAACATGACACAAGAGGAATCCTACAGCAGATTTTTAAACCTTACACATTACAGGAGCACTGAACAATTATTTAATCATTCAAACATGTTTGTGTTACTCATCAGCAAAGTTGTATCAGTATGCAGAAACAATAAGATGACCTGCACATCCATCAGCCTAATAGATCCACACAAGTAAAGAGGGGTGGGAGTGAAGGAATGAATACAATGAAAGAACAGCATACACATAACAATGTTTGGTATAATGGAACATTTGTGGACATGTTTTTGGTCTGTTCTCATTAAGCTACCACAGTCTCTAGCATAAAGTCACTGACATAGGGTTAAAGAAGGGTTAGGAAAGAGACAGCAGGCTTATGACAAGCAGAACAAGGTTGGAATAATATATGATACTTGTGGGGATTGGTGTCACTTCAAATATCCATTTTTGGCCAGTATTCAATATATCTTCATGAGAACTCATAGCTGTGGCCAGTGTTAAGATTTGGGTGATTAAACATGTCATACACATATTACATCACACTGAGAAATGATGTGAGTTATCTATTTCAACATTCAACATAGGAAGTTGCATTTTATTACATTCAGCAGTCTAAAGAACTGTCAGCATAACTGTTTCAAAGTAATTTCTTTATTTTACTTTAAATCTGTGTTTCTTTAGAACAGCAGATTTAAATAGTATTGGGTGCATTAACTG
Organism: Protopterus annectens; assembly: GCF_019279795.1. NCBI lineage: Eukaryota > Metazoa > Chordata > Ceratodontiformes > Protopteridae > Protopterus > Protopterus annectens. The sequence continues at coordinate 513,384,872 of NC_056751.1, read as the reverse complement.
GACTACTGCAGCCGATGGTAAAAACTCACAAGGTTTTACATTAGGATGTAAACAGCCATTCACCGCTGCTTGGCATTGGTGTGGGATGCAGATGCAGAGAACAAAAAGTAATGGTTATTTTATGGGCCATTTGGCATGTGTGTAGTTTGTGATTACATCTTTTGACCAGAAAATGGGGTTGATGTGAAAGTGGTAAAAATGGGGGTGGGGGGGGTGGGCAAGCAGAGGGAAAAACAAAGGGGAAGCAATAAAAAAAATTGCAGGAGGGAATTTGTAAAGAACCATAGATATCAGCTTCTTCAACACCATAATGTGAATATGTAGAGAAAATGTCATGAATTTGGACTGCCAACACAACACAGATGGGCGAAAACAACACAATAATGTTGTAAAACCAATTAGACCAAATTAAGTGTGTCAATAAGATACATATGCAAGCTGAAGAACTATGTATGGGACAATTCTTTATTTATTTAGATTTTTTTGTGGGACAGGTGTCAACATTTTGAGGGGGGGGTCAAGAAGAGAGCAGTGTTGTGGAATGGACAGAGGAATGTGAGGGTCAGGTAGGTAGGATAGGTGAGGAAGTAGGTGCAGACAAACAGGACAAACAAGACAGACACAGGCAGGGTTATAGATACAAAAGGTAGGGTGGTCACCATTACTGGGGATAGGTAGGGGACATTGTAGGCATATGCCCATCAAGCATGGGAACAGTGTGAATCTAGTCCTCACCCTCAGAACTTTTATCACTGTCTCCTTCCTCAGTTCCCTGTGAGACTGCTTGATGTGAAAATCTCTTTTTTGTTTTAATGAGCAGCCTCTCCAGGTGACTAATGCGGGCAGCAAGACCAGTTTCTATAACATCATGCACTATTCCTGGCAGCTCCTTGCAGGTGATGTAATCACCACCTTCATCAATACTCAAAGAGTGTACCAATGCACCAGCAGCCAGGGCAAAACCACCTGATGTGGATAGGTCAGGTATTTCAAGGGCTGTGGAGGCAGTACTGCCAGGTTGCATCCTCAAGATGCCGGGTTTTGGTGAGACTGTCACTGGAGGCTTGGTAGAGTGAGCCTAAGTGGTGACCTACCTCTCTGTGTTGAAGAGCATTTGGTTTGTGGGCAGAAAGGTATGATATCAGAATGGTGTTTTCCAGTTAATCAAAAAAAGAGAGAGAGAGAGAGAGAGAGAGATAAAGGGTGAGGTGAGACAAAAAAGAAAAGAGCCGATAGAACCATTATATGTCACAATCATACTTTATTAATATAAATAAATACACTTTTATTACTATATTACTTAAAAGCTTTACAATTCCCAAAACAACTGTAAATTGTTACAATTAATCCTTAGAATATGCAGATATTCCATATATGCTTTTAAAGATATTACAGATTAACTTAACAACATGCCATTAAAGCCAGTATTGCTGTAATTAAAATGTAAAAGTGATACTTGCCTAATGTAAATGTATATGTGACTTGTGGGAACTGAACCCACCTAATCTGAATACAGTATTACACTTGCCTAATGCAATTACCAACAGTTACACAAGAAAACATGCACGCTTGCTGTTACAGTTAAGATCTGCATGCATAGGTTGCTACTAATCTATAAAATACCAATGTATTTAATACAAGCATGTTCATTTGTGCTGCATACATGCCCCTTGCCTCTCAGAATCTCACAAGTTTCTCAGCATGTGCCTCTCTGTTTGCTTAGATTTCCTGTGCAGCTGTAAAATAAAGGAGGAAAGAGTCTTTAAACCATTATGCATACCAGTCTTACATATCCATACTATTCCATATCATTTTTAATTGATTTATCTGTATATTTAAACAATTGTGGGATTTCAACAGTTGTAAAGTCATCCAGCCTCTGGTTGTGTTGTGCCTACTTGTGCCATTTGAGGTCATGGAAATGGTACCTGCACTGTTCTCCAGTGTCCCAAACATCAGCCTTATACTGAGACTTGGTATAGTCCCCCTGCAGCAGCCTATGGTTACAGCGCTTCATGAGGAATGCAAAAAATATTTTTAACTCCTCCACTCTCCACATCTGTGCCATGAATTTGACATTATCCTTCCAATCTCCTGCTATGTCTGGAATGGGCCTCTAACAACAGTACAAGTATTTTCCTGCCTATTTGTAATATAGCATTTTATGACCAGTACACAACTACGTGCCAACCACATTTGTGCGATGATAAACAGAAAGAAACATTGCCAAAGAGGAAAAGCTTATGATAATTTAATATTTGCCATTAATTTATGGCACGTGTGCTGATATAACTGGTCAAACACTGTTCAATGGTCAACACTGAATACTAAATGACTTTACTTTTAAGCCTTGACTTTGGTGGGATCATTGTGAACACTTGAGATATATATATATATATATATATATATATATATATATATATATATATATATATATATATATATAGTGGGGACTTACACAATGGTAAAAAAGAGAATGCATACATTTCTGCATAGATGATTTTCCCTCATTTCCAAAGAAGAAGTGCTTGCCAATTATGGACATCACAGATATACAGTTTAAAGAGTGGTGCTATACTTCAATTATGACTGAATGTGTGTGACATTACATGGTCCTGGCTTATGCATTCTCATCTCTGATGAAGGACTAATGTCTGACAATATACTGGAAATAGATAGATTTGCATTATTTTAGTATCAGAGTTGTGATTTGTGATACATACCTCACAACATTCTGTTTTACAGTTATATATGGGTTATTGGAAGGGTTTAGATGTGTGTCAGTAACCTATTGTGTCCATCACAGATATGCAACTGCATTTTTTTTACATAATCATCATTGTCATGATAAACTAGTTACATGCGTAATACATATGATACCTGCAAAGGTATGTGTGTGCTCACACTCAATTTGCTATACATAGCTGTTGGTATGTAGTTTTACCTTTATACTCACAGTTTTGTGAAAAATTACAGTGAGGCACCTTTACAAAATAGTGGATTGTGCTGGTTTATAAACCTGGCTCTCCTGTGTTATAACCACAAAATCATTGCATTTAGATCTGTTGCCACAGGAAAAACTAGGCAAAAAATTCTTTATTTTCTACATACTGTCCAGAGTTCTGATGGATGTGCCCCACTGCTGAGCTTGTTTGTGCAAAGGAAGGCAAACCAAATGAAATTTTTATTTTTTTTCATAAATAGTGAACCATGTTTCCATATAGGGAGGCAATGCACAAATGCAAAAGGCAACGGCGAATATATATCACTTGTATAAATATTCATTATGACCCTTCCTCAGTAAAAATAACTACTGTAGAACTCCAATCCACTTTACCTATGTTCCTCTTTCTTAGCTCAATATATTTAAAACTTTGACACAGAGACAGTCGGATAACAGGTGTAATCTGCAGTCATTACCATCCAGGTTGCGTACCTCAGCACAATGCTGCTAAGCATGTTTGCACTTTGTAAGGAAACCAACATTACATTTTCAGTTTTTAGGTTAGTAACTATGTTTGCACAAAGCCACACACTGCACAAATGGTGAAGCCAAAAAATTAAAAAAAATAGAAAAGATAAAAGAGTGAACAAAGGTTAAACACTTAGACAGCTCTGGATTTGAACCATCACACTATTGCACTAACAAAATACAGTTGTAGTGGGTTTTCTCTCTTTGCCGCAGACACAGCTTGGCAACATCAATCAAACCATTATTAACAGTTCATTTATCTGTGCATTCTCAGTTGGTTGTATATGTGTGGCTAATGTATTTAGTGCAATGAGTGATCACACAAGCATTTATAAATATGTTTGCAGGAATACAGCTCTATCTTAGGATCACATGATCATAGGAAGTTACTAGGTTATCAACAGAAGGGTAATTTCAAGCCTAGCCAGTTTGTCCAAACATTATCAAGAGATTTAAAAATTAATAGTGGTTTCTCATACCCAAGATGGTTTTGGGCAGTTTCCCTGGTAGGAATTTATGGTCTCCCATCCATTCATCCAGGTTCCTCTTAAACAGTGTCATAGAGGTGCTCTGCTTTACATCAATAGGATCTTCTTCTAGAGAATTGGCAGCTGCTGTGAGATAACTCTGTCCTACAAAGTGTTCTGTTCATGTTGCAGACCAGCTTTTGGTCTCTGGAAAGGGTGGGTCTAGTCTCATTTGACTTATGGATGTGTAGTACTTTCAATAGATTAGGGTGAGCAACTGCTCTGTAAGCCAGGCACAAGCCTAGGAAGTGTAAACGCTACAGAATATAATGACAAGTACTTTAGTCTGTCTGTGTAAGGCAAGTGTCGGAGTCCCTTGATTCTCTTTAGGAATCTTTGAGGTCTCTCTAGTTGCTGCAGGAGCCTGGTGCAGTACATACCAAAGGGGGAATTATATTTGATTATGGGCCTGATTATTGATGAGTACAGGGAGGTGTTGACTGTTTGCTCTGGGCATGAAGCCTTTGGTAATTAAGTGGGCTATGTAGAAGTTCTTCCTGACCACAATAGAGATATGGTGATTAAAATGAAGGTCTCGGTCAACTTGTGTTTCCAAATACCTTACCACTTCATTTGTACACAGGATATTGTTGATTTGATAGTTATATGGGACATTGCTTTTACCAAAGGGCATGATAATACATTACTTTGGATTGAGTTTGAGACCATAACTAAGACACCAGTCATTTGTCATCATAAGCCCTTCTTGCAAAATTCTGATGTCATTTGAGGATTCTTTGCTAACCCCCAGTTTACAGTTGTCAACAAACTTAGCCAACCACAGCCCCTTGGTTTTGGCCTGAACATCTGAGAAGTATATACCAAACAGAAGGGGACCCAGCACTGATCCCTGTGGGACCTTGCAGGTAACAGATCTGCTAGTAGATGTGAAGGCACCCACATTGATAGTGTGTGTTCAGTTTGTGAGCCAGTTTGCAACCCATCTCACTATGAATAGGTTTATGTTTAGTTGGGTAAGTTTGTCTATAATGCCTGAGTGTGGGATCATGTCAAAAGCCTTTGCCAAGTCAAGGTAGGCTGCGTGTACAGATTTGGCTTCATCAGTCACCTTGATTATGCTTTCAAAGATGTCTACCAGGTTTAGTAGACAGAATCTGCCCTTGTTACAGCAGAACTGGGTCAGATCCAGGGTTTGGAGGTCACCTATGTCATTATTTATGAGGTCCATGATTATGTGTTTCATGGCCTTACAGATACGGCTGGTCAGACTTATGGGTCTGTAGTTTCCTGGGCCTGTTGCTAATCCAGTCTTATGAAGGGGAATAACTGTTGCTGTTATCCATTCAGTAGGAACATAGCCTGTTGTTAAACTTTTGTTGAATAGGGTAGCCAAAGGTGTTGCTGGTTCATATTTTAGCTTATTAAGCAGACAACCTGGGATGCCATCCGGTCCCACAGATGCTGTGTTTTTAGCTTTGGATAAAGCCTTAATGACTTGTTGTTCTGATATGTAAGTTGGGAGGGACATTTGGGATAAGGTTTGTGATGCTATTGGGGGGATGAGGGGAGACATTTTATCTAAATCTGTCAGCTAGTATATTGGTTATCCCCTCAGAATCAGAGTGTGTGTGTGTTACCATTAGCCACTATTTCAATGCACACCTGAGTCCTGGCTTTTAGGCCATGAGCGTGGTCCTGCTACCAAGCCACCAATGACACCATATGAGGAGTTCCTGTCCACTGTCAGAGATCTTGACAGCTCATGGGAGCCTATGCACCATATCTTTGATGTCGGTACTGATTTGTCTGGGAGGCCATGTGTGTCGCAGCAGCAGATTCCAGGCAAGCATACATAATGCAACATTATATTGGCTTGTAGACTAAAATATAATTTGCCTGTTACTGCTTGCGATACATGTTTTTTCTATCTGTACCTACTGATAAGTCATAGTTGTACAAGAAAGTTGTTCAGTGCATATGAGTGTGGGCAGACAGCTCAGACAAATGTCAGTTAGAGTTATTTCTTACAAGGCATATAAACAATTGTGTATTCACTCTCCATGTGTTATTCCCATTGTGATGATTAATTGCAGTCCTTTCATTGCTTCACTTCTTCCAGACACATCCTCCCTGCAAGGTATTGACATCTGCACATGGTAAGCAATGTTTTTTGTTGTTTTTGTTCTTACTAAGGATTATTTTGGTGTATATTATCTGTATGTATGAGAATGGTGTAATGAGTGTCATCACTTGCTGTAGCATCTGCAATGGTTGAACAGTGTTGCTTTTTATTCAGATAATTTGGGTTAATATTTAGGGGAGTAGTAATACCATTCCTGTGCTTGTTGCTTATTATTACAGGTGATCCTGACAGTGAAAGTGTAGGACTCTTACCACCAGATGTCAGAGTATCGGTAAGCAATGTCGATCACAGTGGCCAAACAGAGGCAGAGTCGGAGGAAGGGGTCAGAGATTGAATCTGACACTGAAGTTGTGCCTCATACATTTCCCGGATTTCCTTCACACATAGTCAGTATGCGTACACATACTCATTTCATTGAGCCCTCAGACAGTGGACAAGTTGAGGGTGACACCATTGACCAGCGTAGTTTGGTTACTGTGATTACAGTGCCTGTTGACTCTGACCATATACAAAATGAGGGCAAGGTGCCACACAGAATGGTTGGTAGGGGTAACTGGAGGATGTCTGTTGTCTGCCCTACGCCTGATGTTAGTGTGTCATTATGTGCAACTTGATGTATGTTTAGGACTATCATGGGATCCCAAGACACATTCCATTGCAGCCTCCAAGAACATGCTTAGGGTTCTAGATGTGTAACAAGTCAACATGTGTGACTGCCTGCACTGTTTGGCTGATTCAATGGATCAGATGAATGACACAATGGGGCAGGCAGTGTCTGTGATGGAATGTCTGCTGAGAGGGGGACAGCATCCATATGTCCATAGGGCTATGACATCATCTACTGTTTGTCAATGTGACCATGCCTGGTCCTGATCCTATTGTGGCACTACTTCCACTGCTGGTAGTGGTTGAGGTGGCTACACCCAGATGCTGTAGGCAATGGAATTATGGACCTGTGTGTAGATGTGAGGAGAGCTCATCCAGCAGACATTGTGCGCATTCAGGTAGCAGCACCACATCTGTCCATTGGCATGAACATGCCAGTGCAACTCCTGGCAAAGCCAGTTCTCATGGTGGGGTCAATGGGAATGAACTGATACCTCTACCATGCATGGCTCACACCTACCAACATGTCAGGAAGAAGTGCTAGTACAGAGCTTGGCTGTGCTCATGCAGACACTTACACACACATTTCACATAGAGTGCCCATACAGACACCTACACATACCAGCTACATGAGACATTAATGAGGGTTGAACACCATTCTGTCTCAGTGGCCATTTGATGTTATCTACATTTCTGCCTGCCTGTATTAGTTGCACACACTCACTACTTTGGTGTCAGCCTTGGCCTCCTGCACCCCCAACTCCTATTCTGTGTAAATGATGAAAACTGTGTTATTACCTTGTTTTAGTCTTTTTGTTCAGGCTTACATATGCATTTTGTCTAATGCACAGGGTGGATAGCTAACTGAGTGCTTAGGATATGTATTGATGATGTCATTTGAAATGTTTTTTTCTGATTTATTACAGCATTTTAATATTTTGAATCCCACCTTTCAGCCACTGATATGGCAGTCATGGTTATTGTTCCACTTGTGAGAATGTAGGGATAAGTAGAGTTTGGAGTGATTTTTCTGTACCGGGTATTTTTGATGCATTGGTCATGCTACCTGATAAACTGCATTAATATATATTATAAGAGTCATTCCACATATTGATGTCATTGCTGGACAACTCACACATTCTACTTAGGTACATTTCAAGTAGCAGTAAGCAGGTATCTGTTATTCTTTCACATTTTTACACATTTATTTTTCATTTACAAGTTCAACACTTTCCTGATAGTTCTGTAGCTGCAAATGATGTCATGGGGTGACTCTGTCTGATGCTAGCAGTACACAGCCATTACATGGGTAAGTAAAGTTTGTGAGTGTTGCCTGACATCAGTTTTACTGTATGTATGTGCATAGGATGAAAGTTGTACCCCTTAGGTGGTCAGCATGTTTACTATCCTTTGCTACTTGGCCAGGATGAGGGCATATTGTGTACATTTATGTCTACCTATACCCACAGCAACTGTGGATTTCCCCCTGATTCCTCACCTGCATGTAGATGTGCTGACCTTGCCAGTGGTGGTGGCATGTTTGTTTCTAGGCCTTGGTGTTCCTGTTGCAGCTGTTTTCTAAGGATGATATTGAGTAGCATACCATAGACTGTGATAATTTCATCACTAGTACTGAGATCATAATGCAGAGCACCCCCTGACTTCAGCAGTCCATTCATATGATCTATGATATTTCTTCCTTGAGTGTGTGTCTCATTATAGCATTCCTCCATGTGGGTGTGTGTATTTCTGATGGGCATTAATACCTGTAGCTGAAATGCATCCCCTGCATCCCCCAGTAAATGGCCTTGTGGGGTATCACCCCTGGAAAACCTCTGGTAGAGTTGAGCCAGATATGGGAGTCATAGTAACTGCCGGGGTTGCCAACACATACATTCAGGATGATATCTTTAGCATTACACATGGACTGGCATTTAATGGTGGGAGACCCCTTTCTGGTGATATAGACCTTTCCCTGTGCCCACATGGTGCTTTGATCTCAATGTCCATGCAGTTTATGTCACCCAAGACTTCAGGAAAGTGTACTATAGGGTAGAAATCCTGCATAGTTCTTGCTCTGTCCTTAGAGGTACTGGGGAAACATATATAATCACTGGCATGCTGTAGCATAGCATTCAGGAACTGATGTAGTATCCTGGATGCTGACGCCTGTGACAGCCCAGCATGCCCCCCGTGGATTTCTGAAACATTCCTGTAGCTAATATTCTCAGGGCTACATATACCTTGGTCTCCAAAGGTATTGGTTTCCATCGGTTTGCTCTTGGTCTCAGTTGTGTCTCTATCCAACCTGTAGTGCTCTACTATTTCCACCTCATGCAACCCATAAAAAAATAAACAGGGTATAAATACCCTTCTCCTTGCCTGAGATCTATCATTAGCAGCCAGAGCATAGATTTGAGCCTGTTTCACATAGATATGCAGAAGAGCAGCAGCAGTCCCTAACATTTTTTCCCTCCTGTACAGTTTCTATGGCTATATTCCAGCATGTTTCAGAATACAAGGCAAAGGCTACACTAAGTGTACATTATTGCTTTATAGCTTGTTGAATAGCTCTTCTATTTTGGATTGGTTAATTAGCATACAGTTCAGCTGCTTATGCAGTAATTAGCTTGCCACAATGTTTACCATGTTAGCTGCTTATTGAATAGAAATTGTCACACTATTGATGTGACATGCACATGGTTTCTGTAAGCCATATAGGGTTTATTGAATCCTGCCCACTGTCCATAGACAATTTAGTGGTTTGGTTTATAGATGTGGACGTTTCAGGTTTACATCCGCTTTGTTTGTATAGCAATCCTGGGGTTACGACATGCCATTTTAATGACTGTTGCTATAATATCCAGGAAATGAAAGGCTAATAAGCATGCTCCAATTCCAACTGATTTGCTCCCATTGCAAGTGACCGCTTACACTGAAAGCATATCTTTTGGAATCTGGCTCCCAGTGTAAGCCAATTTATAGATAGGCCTTACATTGAAGCAAGTCACTCACTCAGAAAGCAGGTCTTTTGGAATTAGGGAAGACTTGTACTACTAGGTCCTCTTTTGGAATCTGGCCAAGATTGTGGGAATCTTTTGTGAATTTTGGAATATTTTTCTTGTTATGCTGGGAAAATGCATTCCATTCTGTGCAACTTCTGCTTGTTATCTGTTATCATATAGTTTTATATATATATATATATATATATATATATATATATATATATATAATTATTATTCTTAAGAATTCTGTTTCTCTGACTGTTTTGTTATTAACCTCTACATAACATTTATAATACATTATTAAGTCCATTATATGATAATTTATTTGTGAGCCAATTCAGCTTGCATCGCAGTTTAGCTATGTATAATTTAGCATGTGCAAAATGCAATGTTTGCTGTTTTATATTCTGTTGAACGTTACCTTTATCTTTTTCTTTTTTCTTAAACTGTTCAAGACAAATATATATATATATATACACACACACACACATATATAATAACTATTCAAGCAGGGCTATAATTGCAAAAATCAAAACACATATACTTGTGGTTTGTATGCTCAATATATGATGCATCCCTCTTAAATTAAGAAAGAAAAGCCTGTCTCCATTTTAGAGTAAATAGAATGGATCATATTATCAAGATAAAGCATATCATGGTACTTTTAAACAGAAAAAAATCTGGATATGCTTGTGTGATCATATTATCAAGATAAACCATATCATTGTACTTTTAAACAGAGAAAATTTCTGGATATGCTTGTGTTCTTAATATTTTACTCTGTATTTGTTGGGACTTTAATTTCCTTTCAGTTATTTCTTCAATAATATGTTACATCTACAGAAGCAGCATTGCATGTCACAGACTGATGCTCACATTTCATCTGAAGCCTTAAGCTTTCAGACTTGAGAGTGAAACAGCAAGATGACAAACACCAGTGCACAGCAAAATGTTACCTTTGTACTAAACTGTATGCATTATATTTAATTTGTGGGAATATAATTAATTTTAGAACACAGTAATGGATACTTGGGCATGGATTCAATTTGTTACTTAAGTGCCTCTTTTGAAATTAAAGTGCAGGTTGAGCCATTGCCACAAGACATTATATATGGAAATACCTCATCCAGTACTGCAAGATGCTTGTCCAGCAGAATTTTTCAGACTATTTTACTTTCATTTATCCTCCAAATCTTCCTTCTGTTTCACAGTCACTTTCACAGCACACATTTTAGATTTAACTGCAATAATATGCCTTTCTATTTAGTAGATTAAACTTTATATCTGTTGTACTCTTGAGGTATATTTCAGATTATAGTCATATAGGTGATGCATGCAACATCTGGATATACATAAATAAGAAAAATCTATTTTTTTTAACATTTTAATTTTTCCAGAAATATATATGTCATTTTAAAATTACACTTGCTGTCATTTAATCTTTTCATATGTATAATTAGCTGGGTATATCTCAGAATGTGTGAACTACTGCACAACACTTGTCATACTCCCTGCATCAGTAAAGTGTTTTGCCAGTCTGGCCTCATACCTGTTTAATGTTATGAATCTATTTTTATGTGTATGTGTGAACAGTCAGTTAAATTAGAAAGCTAATTAAAAGGAATGGATATGACTCTCAAAATTACTTGTAAAGTAACTCTAAGTGGATGAATATGGGGCCATTACAATGAAGATCAACACTACAGTACTGTTGTAGTCTGATGGTGGTTACAGTTATTGTAGAATATGTTGACAGCTGATGGTGTGCTAATGTAGGGGAAGAAAGTGCCCCACCCCTCAAGCCAACTTCCTATAGAATTATGAACATCAGGGCACAGGAAAAATAAATGACAGCTGTCTAAGTAATTAAAACAGAACCAAAATATGGAGTGAGGGGAGGAATTGTTCTGCTCTTGTCAGATACTGACTGCATCAGGGTATAACAGAGCCCTGTATAAAAGTATTCATAACAGAGCCCTGTATAAAAGTACCCTTATGAAAAGGTAAAGCCATGACTTCACATTTATGATTGACATACTCACCCACAAGGGCAACGCATCAGATATCATTGCTAGTCTGTCTAATATATTTTTATGCAGGTTTGCTGTACTGGTCCCTTTGTCCTTGTCCTAAATATTCCTATGCAATCAACACTCACAAGTATATGCTGCATCAGTAATGCATTCTGCTGTTGGTATAGGTACATTATTTTTTTGCAGATACATTTTCACGTGTCCTTATGCATACATCAAACCTAGCTGTTTTCCCTTTGATGTAGCACCACCTGATTGACCTTCATTTCCCAAGGCTTGCTTTTCATTTGGGATTTTTATTTTTTAAGGTGTATTTGTTTTTGTTGTTTTTGTTTGTTTTTTTAAGAAAGATTTTATTAATTTAACATATTTACAATATATACATTGAAAGGAATAAATTCAATTTCACATATTGTTATGCAGTGATAGGAATACATTGAATCATCAAGGTAATCTTATACAATTAACACATTACATTAAAAATCATGGAATTTCAATAGCAACATATCAAGGTTATCACAACCACTAAAAGTCTTAGTATCATTAATAGATCTTATTCCAATCACATGTTTTCCAGTTTTACATAGTATTGTTGTTACATTTAAAAAAAATCTGTGAATGTAGGAATTGAATTTGATTTCCAATTTTTTGTAATAACTTCTTTAACAGCTGCCAAGAGAGACCAAACGTTTTTGTTCTTTGGCTTTTACAGGTACATTCATTAGTATTACCGATCTAGTTAAAGAAGAATTATCAGACCATAACCCCTTAAAAACATACTTATCTCTTCTCAATATACATTTCATTTTACACAGTACATAAACATTTGTTGTCAATCAGCTTCTACATCTTTACTACAGTTCCAACAAACTGAATATTTAATTTTACTAAAATTAGAGAAGGAGTAAAAAACATTCTAGTTATATATTTCTGCATAAAAATGTTATAGTATAAACTTGAAGTTTAACTAACTGATTTAAGTAACAAAGTTTTATTTTTACCATGTATTGAGTTAATCAGTCCACTATATTTAAAATGTTCCAGAATTCTGTATCATAATTATTATTATTATTATTATTATTCATAACATATATAGCTTGGACATGCTTCCATTGAATGTCAATGTTTCTTCAATAATGGCATTTATATATTCATACAATGGGTAAATAGTGCTCTGTTTCTCTTCATTCATATTATCCACAAATACATGTAATTTCTTACTGATGGATAATATTAACTGGTTAGCAGATTCATCCAACTTATATTCTTTCATTAAATATTGTGGGGACTTAGCTTTTCCTATTTCAAAGCAATCTGAACATAATACTAATCCATTCATTGTTAGTAAATTAATGTTATCATTGTTCTGCATTTCCTTAAATCTAGATGTATGTGCAATGGAAAATATACAATTTCCATACTGATATTAATGTAGTTTTAAAAACATATTTCTTAACTGTTTTAAAAATTGATTTTATATATGCAGAGTCTAAAGACAGAAATGAATTTCCTTATAAGGTAAATGTTGTTAACTAGATGAAATGATTATTATATATTTCTAGTTTATCATATTTAATAAAGTTATAAGAATTTAGTATAATCTGTTTTTGGATTGTTTTCTACTGACTGGTGTAAACTGAGTTAATCCAGAGTATAATAGAGTTAAAACTTGCAGCAATAAAATATGATTCTACATCCGGCATGCTAATACCACCATACTTCTCTAATCTTATATAGTTTCTGTAAGCAATTCTCAGCTTTTTATGATATCATAAGAATAAAGTTAAAGTTGTTTTCCATTTTCTTTAAAAGGGTTTTGTCAGGTATTAAAGCTATTGAATGCAACATATATATATATATATATATATATATATATATATATATATATATATATATATAGTCCACTTCACATGACTCTAAGCTCAAAATACTAAAAACTCATTTGACTGAATTTCAGAATACTAAGAGCTTACAATGCTGAATTGCAAAATACAACATGGTAGTGTGTACAGTACTATAAGTTAAGTAAAGGATATATGCCCTTTTCCCCACTGTATTGTGATCCTGGAGTTAGTATATATAGTTTGGAGGGTGTGTGGGGCATAGCCCCACACCTAGTTTGGTTTTATATCATCTGGTGTCTGTTAATAAGATAAGTAAGTAGTTTTTAATTTTGGAAAGATTTAGTCATCAGTGTTGTAAGTGTGCATTTTTTTTAGAGTTTTCATTTGGTAAGATGAATTGTTGGTGATATTTGCACGGTTTATTTGATATTGTTAATCTGGGTTTTGTGAAATGTTTGGTATTCATTGTTCTGAGCATATTTTGTTATGCTAAGCAATTCCCAAGTGAAGGGTAACACACATCATGTCTAAGGCTTAACATTTTGTATTTTGCAATTCAGAATTGTAAGCTTTCAGTACTCTGAAATTCAGTCAAATGAGTTTTCAATATTTTGAACATTTAGGATTGTGGACTCAATCAAATGAATTTCAGTCATGCGAAGAGGACACACATACACACATACACACACACACACACAAACACATGTGTGTATATATATATATATATATATATATATATATATATATATATATATATATATATATATATATATATATAAAACATCTTTGGAGATATGTTCATTTCAATAAGTACTAACCTACCCTCAAAATAAAAAAAAAGCATTCATTTTTTTAATAAGAAGTAATATTTCAATTGCTTTTCAAAATTATTATTAATAATCTTACTCACATCTTGATAGATTTTTATTCCAAAATACTCCTAAATATTTTAGTTCTTTTCCTTTCCAATTATATGTATATCTATCCTTAAAGTTACTATCTAGTAACTGATTCAACACAAAAGTTTATGTTTTATTATTATTGAATTTCAGCAATGATACTTCTTGAAAGTTTTCAATTTTTTCATCCGTTTCTTTAATTGAATAATTTAAATCTCCTATGGTTAGTAAAATATTATATGTATAAAGCTGTAGTTTAGATTGACAATCTCTATTAATTGAGAAGCCATCAATTTTTTCATTGCTTCTTATACTATTAGCTAAGCATTCGATAAGTAATGCAAATAGTAAAGAGGACAAGGGACAACTTTGTTGTGTGCCTTTGTCTAAAGTGAATCCTTGAGAAATGTAGGATCCAATATTAACATATGCTTTGGAGTCTCTATACAGTTTTTTAACATTCCAGTAAACTGTTCTGCAAATGCAAATGCTTCCAAAGTTTTAGTTTTAGTAGTTCCAATCTACAGTATCAAAAGCTCTCTCAATATCTAAGCTTATTAGGGCCAATTTCTTGTTCATTCATTTTGCTAAATCTAAATAGTTGCTAAATTACATTAATCTATTGACTATAAATACTTTGTGATCTTTATTAATTAAGTTATCTACCATATCTCTTAATCTTGTGCTGAAAATGGAAGTAAATACTTTATAGTCTATATTTAATAATGTAATAGGTCTATATGAAAAGACTAACACATTACCCTTTCCTTGTGTAAGTATAGGTGGAATTATAGAAAATTTCCATGAGGGAGGAATTATTTTGTCACTTTGAATTATTCTGAAAATGTCACTCAGTAATTCTAAAATATTTAATGGAAACTGAGTATATAATTCCATATTTAAATCGTCTACCCCTAGAGCTTTATCATTTTTATCTTTTTTTTAAAACTTCTTTAACTTCTATCAGGGTAATAGGCTTATTCAACAGAGATATGTGTCGGTCATTATGTTTATTAGTAACACTTTTCTTCACATAATTGTCAATTTTGTAATCTTTTGGATAATTATTTTTATTTTTATTAAGATCCTCAGGGATATTTTTAATATTAAGCATTTCCTCTATATCTGAAGTAACCTTATTACTGTGAGGATTTTGGATATTATTGATTTGTGCCTTTTTGCTTAACATCTTACTTCTATTAGCTAATCTGTGTAGATTTTTTGAAGTCATCATATAACTATGCAGTTTCATTTTTTTCTAAAACTATGTCCACTTTATGCATTAACACTGTTTGAGTTTTTTTCATTAATTTTATTGACTTTAGTATTATCTAATTTATTTGTTGTTCAAACCTTGCTTTGTGTATTTCATCTTGTATTTCTACCAACTTGTTATCCCATTCTTTCATTTTATTACCTGCCAATCTTCTCATTCTATCTTTATTATGCATTTTTAAGGAGTCACATAGTATGCTTTTGCTAATCAAACCAGTATCATTCAAATTCTTTAAGGTAACACTTAATCTCTGTTAATTTCATCATATATACTGGGATTCTGTAAACAATCTGAAACTCTCTTTTATCCATTACTATATTAATACTTAGTATATAATCATCAGGTAAAGGAAAAGGAATAGTTTTAAAATAATTCACTTTATTAAGTATATCTATGGAGGCATACATCCTATCAATTCTAGTTTTCATCTCATGGGCATAAGAATAATGAGTGAAGAACAATGACGTATCTTCTTCTGTTACTAACAAATCAACTAAATTAATATTACTAATACATCTGTTCAGTGCTTTAGCTGATGTCAGTATTTTAGTTTTCTTCCATTCACTTGTATATTCTATACTAAATATGCACTTAAAACCTTCTGTTAAAATTAAACTGTCATTTAAATAGATTTTCAGTTAGTTTAAGTGTTTTTGGATACTTTTGCCCCTATTCCAGGGATCCAGTAAAATAACTAGTGTATATAGTTTGCCATTATATTTAATTTTTATAAATGTATGCATTTCTTTGGGATCATTAATGGATTGCACGGCCTTAGGCATTATAGTGGATTTCTTCAAAGTATAGCAGTTCTTCTCCCCTTTTTGTTAAAAGAAGTAGATGATAGCATTCCATAACCTAAGTTATTTAAACATTGTATATCTTTATCTATCAAGTGAGTTGCTTGCAAGGATATAATATCTTCTCTATTTAATTTTAGATATCTCAGTAATTATTTATTTTGTTGCCATTATTTTTTCCATTTACATTAAATATACTACATTAAAAAAACTATCCATACTGTGTATTTAAAAAATATTTATTTAAAAAAGACAATTCCCCAGATTTATGAAGCCCTTTATAGCATGTAGGATTAGTCTAAGAGGTATTTCCGGCAATATGGCCGACGTGCAATCCAGGAACGAGCTCCCTGGGCGTGCACATGAGCTCTTAGGCTAATCCTGCATGGACCGAGCTCCTATGCAAATTACCCTCATTTGCAGGTGAAAACCATGCAAATGAGGATAATTTGTGATCCAGGAAGCTGGCAGCTGTCAGTGCAGGACGAGTGCAGTCTGCAGAAATGTACTCAGTTAGTAACCGAGTACATATCTGCAAACTACAAAACGGAGCTTTGACAGCTCCAAATAAAGGTTGCATATTATTGAGGAAGCATGCCAATGGCCAAGTAGAAGGCCATTGGCATTGCAATCTGTTTAAAAAAAAAAACAACTTTAATTTTTTTTTTCGCCGATCTCGGCTGTTTAAGCATAGGGCAGCAGTGCGCAAATGGGATCGTGGGGGATAATAAAATAAACCTAAAATAAGCATTCTAACTAAAAATCAGTATTCTGCCATGCAAGTCAATGGCAGACATAAGGCCACCTGGCCAGTGAGAAATGGTTCCTAAGGGGGGAGGCTCAGTGTGGGACATGTAACTATGCATTAGCAGGCAATCCTATGCAAATGAGGGAAAGGTTCGTGAATCCCAGTTTTCCCCAGGGTGTGAGGCAGGTCCAAAGAGTGTAAAAGTGTAAATAGCTGGGTGCAAGGCTAGGATATAGGTGAGGGGGGGTGTCTGGCATACTGTAAGTGGATTAGAGCCCTGGTGCACGGGATTGCTCCTAGCTTAGCACAGCTGAGCTAGGGGTGTGTCTAAACCTGCCTAGCACTCTTTATAAAGAGTAAGAGAGTGTGTGTGCTGCATACCGGGTTTTACAGGAAGAAAAGGGAAGTTAAACCAGGAAATAGCAGCTCTGTGCACATTTGAGCACTCTGTTTGCATGACACTCACACGGGCTTAAACAGGGAGGCAATGGGAAGGGAAAACAGCAGTAGGAAGGTAATCAAGGAGAACTAGCTTAGCTGGCAAGTGAAATGTATCAGAATCAGCCAATTACACAGACAGCAGACCAGCACAGCCCAGAACACTACTATAAACTAAGCAAACACCTTCCCCTCTGGTTTTTCCACACTCTACACCACTAGTGTATACATGCAGGGATCTTTTAACAAACAAACCTACAAAATGAGAAGGGCTGCAGCAGGCAACATAGAACATCATGTGCAAGAGGCTGAGGGTGGTAAGGATGTGAATGCTGCTGAACAACCCACAGTGAGGAGACTGAGAAGAGTGTACAGACCCAGGGTAACCTACCAGGTACTACATGAGCTGGAGATAGTGGAGCACTATAGGGGGAAAAGAGACCCCCTACAGTAAATTATTGAGCTGTGCTGGCCACACCTGACACACCAAACTGGCCGAGGAGAACCCATCCCAGTGGATACCAAGGTATGTGTAGGCCTAAGTATACTAGCCACAGGTACCTCACAAATCACAACTGGGGATACCATGGGGATCTCACAGGCATCAGCATCCAGAGTATTCCACTAGTTCCTGGATGCCATGGCAGCACATGCCAGTGAGCATGTATATTTCCTCACCACACGTGAGGTGTTGACCAGCAATATGCATCTCTTTCACCAAATAGCAGAATACCCTGGGGTAGTGGGTGGTATAGACTGCACACACATATGCATCAAAGCACCACCCGGTGAGTAGGGAATCACATACAACCTGGCAATTGATGGAGGGGATGCCCATAGATGGCCATACTGAGCATGCCCACACACTGAGAGGGGAATGAAGCAATCAACAACAACAACAACTGAAAGGTCATACTGGGCATGCTCACACACTTAAACACATGAAGACCATGTCTGCAAACACCAGTGGACCAGACATATCTGGCAGTTGCAGTTCTTAGTGCAGACACATGCACCACTCCACCCTTTCACACACACACAGTGATAGGGATACAGACACATTTGTAAGGACAACACTCTATAATAAAAGACAGACACAGACAGAGATGTGTGTGTGGAAGGGTGACCAGGAGCCTACATCAAACACTGGGGCATCCCCTCCATCAACTGCCAGGTTGTATGTGATGCCCAGGGCATTATAATGAATGTGTGTGCTGGCTGCCCTGGGAGCTATGATGATTCACACATATGGCATCTGACGCAGCCGTACCACAGATTTCCCATTGTGGACATCCCCTACGGTCAGCTAGTGGGGTATGCTGGGTACCCACTGGAGCCGTGGCTGATGACAACCATCAGAAATGCACACACACCTGAACAACAATGTCATAATGAGGCACACGCACAGACCAGAAATATAATAGAGAGTGTGTTTGGAATGCTCAGGTCACGGTTCTGGTGTCTGGACACATCTGGTGGAGCCTTGCAGTATTCACCAGCTACATGTACCCAAATTGTTATGGTATGTGCTATGCTACACAATATGATCCTGTGGAAACAGCTGCAGCAGGAACATCATGGAGCAGGGCTACACAGCCCCCCACCAATGCCAAGGCCTGTACAGGGACAGAGTGACTCAGAGCAGGAACAACCTGAGCCTGCCCCAGTAGGCAGAAGGAGGCATGCCAGTATGCCCTGGCCTTGGCAAAGAGGCAACGCATAGCATATGCATTGACACAGTAGGGACCCAGGGAATGACACTTCACTCTGACTCGCACAGACAGTAAAAGGGATGCCAAACATGACATTACCTGTGCTCAACCATGTATAGGGAGTGTACTAAGTGCATCCAACATAGGCAGCCCTCCAGTACCATCCTTAAGTCTGGCACACCCTCAAGGTAAGTCAATCAACCTACCAATTGCCAAATGGAGTAGAATGTGTTGCTACCTGTAGCTATGGTATGGATGTAAGCATGCAAGGGAATTGAGTGGTTGAATGATATGGCAGCAGACAGTAGACAACCCATAGTGGCACCATGACATCTGTAACACATACTAGAGTCACCATAGTAGCCAGTACTACACAGGGTGACAAAACCCATGGCACAAAATGGGCTGAGCGACATGTGTGTCCATAAGACCCACACATTCCAGTCAGGAAGGTTCACATACCCAACAACAGTCTCAGCCAGCAGGACAGGTGTAGACAAATACAAACAATGGCTGTACTATGGCCTCTGAATGAGTGCTATAGGTAACCCCTCCCCCAGGCCTACACAGGCAGACTACAGCAGGCCAGGCAGTGGGATGTAAGTTGTGAAGGCTAGTAAGTCAGAAACTAATATGTAGGTAATTAAAGCTAAGATCTGTAGCACACTGGTATGCTTCTAGCCAGCACGATAGGTAAGACTACAGACTGAAATGGAGTACCTGACATACCAGTACAGTCCTAGCAAATGTGTACTAGTGTCAGATATGCCCCTCCATCCTAAGTACACTTATAGTAGCAGTCAGGTGTGCCCCCCCCAATCCTGTGTAGAAATGTAGAAACAGTGAGGTGGCCCCCCCTACTATGCAGAAATGTAGCAACAGTCAATGCTGAATGACCAATGGATACCCTGCCGACACAGCATGCTACCTGTTGGTGTACAACACAAAAGTCAGTACAGCAGTACAAACTAGCTGGACTTGATCCACACATGCAATACAGATGGCCATACTGAGCATGCCCACACACTTGGAGGAATGAAGGCAATGTCAGTCAACAACATACTGAAAGGTCATACTGGGCATGCTCACACACTTAAACACATGAAGACCATGTCTGCAAACACCAGTGGACCAGACATATCTGGCAGTTGCAGTTCTTAGTGCAGACACATGCCAGCATGCACCACTCCTGCCTTTCACACACAGTGGATAGGAATACAGACACATTTGTAAGGACAACACTCTATAATAAGCCAAAGGTAGACAGACATAGATGTGTGGAAGAGGGTGACCATGATCAGGAGCCATCCGGACCTGTCCCACCCAGCACACAGCCAAAGGGCCCCAAACACATGAGGTGCAGATGTCACTCACTGCAGATACTAGCCACCATTATCTGCCAGCATGACAGACTACGTGGTGCATGCACCAGCTGTGCAACATGACTATACAAGGAAGTAGTCATCTAGTAGCTGTATACACGTGCCTGTAACATATGACCCCATGTGTGCCCACATGTGGCATGTCAATCCCTACATGAATGTGTTATTGCCCATGCACACACTGCCCTCCCCATAGCAGTATTATGACAAGCCTGCTGAGGTCATCCAGTGTGAAATACACCTTTGGGAGAGCAGTAGCTCAGTAATCTCCATGACACATCCCATAACTGTGTACTGCTGTAGTGATAAACTAGTTAGGCATTAGTTCTAACCCCAGACTTAGCAATTGTGTTAGTGTGTGTTTGTGTGTGTGTGTGTCTGTCTCAGACTGTGTAGAGAGAAATGCTTTTTAGGCTATTCACACTCTATACAAATCACATACTCAACTGTGGCAAGGCTGCTGATGTTACTCACCTAGAAATACACCTCTGGGAAATTCATAACCCAGTAATCTCTGTAGCGTGTCCTGTAACTGCATACTGCTGTAGTGTAGTTAAGTAGGTGTTCTAAACCCAGTCCTGGCAACTGTGTGTGTCTGACTGAGTAGAGAACAATGCTTTTTAGGCTACTCGCACTCCGTACAAATCATATACTCAACTTTGGCAAGGCTGCTGATGTCACTCACCTAGAAATACACCTCTGGGAAATTCATAACCCAGTAATCATCGTAGTGCATCCTGTAGCTACGTACTGCTGCATTTTGATAAAATGGTTAGGTAGGTGTTTTAACCCCAGACCTGAAAATTGTGTGTGAGTCTCTGTTTGTGTCTGACTGAATAGTGAGCAATGCTTTTTAGGCTACTCACACTCAGTACAATTCATATACTCAATTTTGGCAAGGCTGCTGATGTCACCCACGTAGAAATACACCTCTGGGAAGGCTGTAGCTCAGTAATCTCTGTAGCACAGCCTGTAACTGCTTACTGTGATAGTGTGAATAAGAACTGTGGCAGGGTTCCATCTTCACCCATGGCAGTTCTGGATGTTTTGTGTGTGTTCCAATGTCTGTGTATGGAGCAATGCATTATGGGTTAACACACTCGCAGTACATTTCAAATGCCCTACTTTGGCAATCCTGCTGATGTCATTCATTGTGAAATACAACATTGTGGAAGATGCTCTGTAGTAATCACTGTGGTGTGACCTATAACTGGTCCATGCTGTAGTGTAATATAAGCCTCGGTCAGGGGTTCAATACCCACGCATGTCAGTTGTGGATATTTTGTGTGTGTCTCACTGTCTGTGTAGGGAACAATACATTTTAGGCTAGTCACCCACAGTACAGTTAAATGCCCTTCTTTGATAATCCTGCTGATGTCAGTCATTGTGAAATACACCTTTGGGGAAGGGTATCTCAAGTAATCCCTAGGGTGCATCCTATAACTGCTCCATGCTGTAATGTAATATAGGCCTTGGTCAGGGGTTTCCTACTCACACACGTTGGTTGTGGATATTTTGTGTGTGTCTCACTGTCTGTGTAGGAAGCAATGCATTTTAGGCTAGTCACTCGCAGTACAGTTGAAATGCCCTGCTTTGATAATCCTGTTGATGTCATTCACTGTGAAATACACCTTTGGGGAAAAACATCTTAGGTTCATAGGTTGATACTGGGTTATCTGCCCGAGGGCATTTACAAGCCTAGCCAGAGTGTGTTTGGCTTTTGCCACCCTTCTTAGATTAGTTGACTGTGCCTCTGTATAGTAGGTCACAGAAGATAGCCTATTTAAGGTTAGTTTACCGTGCCTCTGTCTAGCAGTGACACAGATGAGATCCCAGGGGTAAATTTGCGATCTCCCATCCAAACGTCAAAATTCTTCTTGAAGAGGGTCATTTAGCGGCTCTGTCTGATATCGATTGGGATTTTGTTCCAGAGTGAGGGGAGCCTCTGGGATATGAATCTGTCCGTCCAGCATGTTCTATTTATTTCTGTGTTGAAGTTTAAGTCACTGGAGTGTGTAGTTCACATGGATTTGGATTTCTTGAGGTGGAGCATGTCCATTAATTCTGGGTTGGACATGGCTTTATACATCAGGCACAGATCACCTCTGAGTAGGCAGTAAGCAACTGAGTAGAGCTGGAGTTTCTTTAGCCTAACTGCGTAGGGCATCTGTTTGAGTCCCTTGATCCTCTTGGTGAGGTACTTTTGGGGTCTTTCTAGTTGTGGCAGGTGTCGGGTAAAGTACATCCCAAATGGGGCATTGTATTCAATTATGGGTCTGATGAGTAGAGGGGCACAATGATCTCTCTTGATCTAGATGTGAACCCCTTCGTGATAAGGTGGGCTATATAGAATGTCTTTCTAACCACTTCGGCAATGTGATTGTCAAAGGAGAGATTGCAATCTACTTTTGTCCCCAAATCCCTAATTACGTCTTCCGTACTTAATGGATTACCACCTATGTGGTCATTTGTGGGCACTTTGTTTTTCCCAAAGGGGATGACTATGCACTTTTTGGCATTTAGCTTTAGGCCATGGCTCTGGCACCAGTTATCCATCTCTGTGAGACCTTTTTGGAGGATGCTTGTGTCAGACAGCGAGTCGATTATGGCCCCCAGTTTGCAGTCATCTGCAAACTTTGTCAGCCATAGTCCTCCTGTGTTAGCCTGTACCTCAGAGAAATATATACCGAACAAGAGAGGTCCCAGGACTGAGCCTTGAGGGACGCCACTTGTAACTGGTTTAGAGTCTGACATGGCACCTGCAATTCTGACCATGTGGGTTCTATCCCTAAGCCAGTTTGCAACCCATCTTGTGACATAGGGGTTGATATTTAAGCTGGTGAGCTTATTTATGATGCCCGAGTGGGGTATTGTGTCGAAGGCTTTTGCAAGGTCCAGGTAGGCTGTGTGGACTACCTTCTCTTCGTCTATGGCCTTGGTGACTGTTTGAAAGAAATTGACCAGGTTCAAGAGGCAAGATCTGCCCTTAACAAAGCCGAATTGGGCAGGATCCAGTGTTTGGAGGTTCCCAATGTCTTTGTTTATGAGTTCCATGATGATACACTCCATAGCTTTGCAGACCAGGCTAGTTAGGCTTATAGGGCGATAGTTTCCAGGGTCGTTGTGGTACAATCTTTATGGAGTGGGACCACTGTTGCAGTACGCCATTCTTTGGGTACATATCCTGTTGTAAGGCTGAGACTGAACAGTGATTTTAAGTGAGGGTTCAGTTCTTCTAGGAGCTCATGTAAAACGCAGCCTGGGACACCGTCCAGTCCCATTGATACTGTGTTTTTTGCTTTGGAGAGGGCAGCTCTCACCTGTGCATCTGTGATGTCAGGGAGGCTACACTCTGTTGGGATAGTCATTTGCTCATTTGGGGAGGGAGTTTGCACTGAACCTGTCTGCCAGGATGTTGGCAATGTCTGTGGGTTCAGTGTATTTTTTGTCATTTTGCACTAACTCAGAGCATATCTGGGAGTTTTCAACCAGGTTTCTGACATAACTAAAGAAAGCCTTGTGATTATCTTTAGCGTCTTGTGCAATTTTTCTTTTGAAGATAGACTTAGATGATTTTATGAGGGATCGTAGTTTCTTGCTAGTACTGATCAGAGTTGCCTTCCCTTTCAGGGATTTTACTCTATCATGTAGTAGCTTCCTCCTTCTGTTGTACAGCTTATTAATGGCTGGGGTCCACCAGACAGGTCTCCTGCCTTTGGAGGAGGGCGTCTTGGTTTTATTTGGGATAGCACGATCCATGCATTCCTGTAGGTATCCATAGAATGCGTTTGTAAAGGATTCTGCTGTTTGGGCTATATTTTCCACTGGCCATGGGGCTTTGAAGGATTCCACCTCAGTTTTGAGAAGTGGAAAGTTTGCTTTTGAGAAGTTTTTGACCGTGGTTTCCTTTGTTGGGAGTGGGGATGGGATATGGATGTCCATAGTGATTAATTTATGGTCAGATCTTACCAATGAGGGGTATACCTCTGGTATGGAACATAGAGTCCCCATGTTGGTGATGATCAGGTCCAATATGTTTTCCCCTCTTGTGGGAGTGGTGACCAGTTGTTCCATAGCATTTGAGTTTATAAATTCTAGGAACCATTGGGCTAGGGTGTTGGGGTTTGAGTAGTGCTCCCAGTCTATGTTTGGGTAGTTAAAGTCACCCAATATAATGGTGTTTGGAGAGACCTTCATATTCTCCAGTGTCTTCAGGAAAGCCGAGTGGGGTTCCTGAGTTTGGGGGTTAGTATGTAGCAGGCTACAAACTGGAAGGCAGTTTTGCCCACTGTTAGTTGCACATGGATGGTCTCAGATGCTTCGTGCAGTGCCACTAGCCTGGAGGTATGGGTATATTTGATGAATATGGATACTCCCCCTCTTCCTGTGGTTCGGTATGAGTTTTGGGGCCGAAAAGCATGGTATGAGGTATAGCCTGGTAGTGCTGGGGTGCTCTCGGGAGCCTTGAACCAGGTTTCTGTTACTGCACAGATATCGATATTCTCCATACTGAGGAGAGCCTCGAGTGCATGCATCTTCAGGTTTAGACTTCTGGCATTGAGCAGCATTACCCTTAGTTTCCTTTTCCTTGTGTTGTCTAAGGAGGTGGGTTTGCCTTTTGAGCCTTGCCTAAAAAAGGTGCTATGGGGGTGGCAAGAGCCTTGGCCAGTATTCGAAAACCCAGGGGTGACAAGGTGCAAGCCGTCCCTAGCGAAGCATCTCTAGTAATCCCTGTGGTGCATTCTATAACAGCTCTATGCTGTAGACCTCGGTCAGGGATTCTATACCCACACGTGTCAGTTGTGGATGTTTTGTGTGTGTCCGACTGTCTGTGGAGGGAGCAATGCATTTTAGGCTGGTCACTCACAGTACAGTTGAAATGCCCTTCTTTGATAATCCTGCTGATGCCATTCATTGTGAAATACACCTTTGGGGAAGAAATACTTCAATAATGTCCGTAGCGTATAATATAACTGCGTAGTGCTGTAGTGTAATAAACGAGTTAGGTAGGGGTTCAACTCCCAGACATGACAGGTGTGTTTGTGTGTGTGTGTGTGTGCGTGTGTGTGTGTGTGTGTGTGTGTGTGTGTGTGTGTGTGTGTGTGGTTGTAGCTCATATCCTGTGTAGAGGTGGTCATGAGTGTGTGACACCTGTGGGCAATGTGAAGGGGATTTTGCTTATTTCTTTTATGGTGGCCCTACTATATATCACAGTCAACCATACAGGGATAACAGATGTACATTAGCTGAGATGCTGGGCTGCAAAGCCATACCCATGCATGCTACATCAAGGCCAGCCAGTCAGTTAGCAACCCCACTATTACCTAGAGCACACACTCAACATGTGTCATATGCACACACATGCCTAGAAAACAGACAATATGTGGGTAGTACACGGCATATTGGCCACTGATAGTAACTATGCAGTCAGAGCAGTGGGCTACAGAGGGCATGTCACCTTGCCCATCTGTCCAATATGCACGTACATGCAGACAGTGCACCTCCACCATGTCCCCCAATGGACACCTGCACCACCTATGGTGCCTTCACATGTCACTCACAATGGACATACCATGCCTGACAATGTGCCCTGTATGTACAGATGACATTGACATCAGGGAATGCAGTTAGCATGCTATCAATGTAGGTGAAGGGTAATCCTGCTGCTCATTACCAGTTCCTGCCACAGGTGGGCAAGACTGGCACATCTGATGATTATCTGTGTTCACAACATGGGCCAGACACCCCAGGTACAGCAGCACATGTCACTGTATATGCATGTGGGAGTTGTGCACATCCCAGACACCATCCATGTCATGGACTAAGGAACACATACATGGCAAGTGATGCACAGCATTGGCCACACACAATAGTCACCCTGGTGACTGGATGGGGGGTGTAATACCCACCTGTGTGGGCAAATGCAGAAACTACAGGCCTGAGCCACAATCCAGACCATTGTCATGTGGTCGGATGCCAAGTTATACCCATCGCCTACCCTTGGACAGCCTGCTGGAGCAGTTGACCACCAAACACCCATGCAGACATGCACCCATGCATGTTAGAACTGGCACCCTGTGTGTTCGTGTGTGTGTCA
Organism: Protopterus annectens; assembly: GCF_019279795.1. Taxonomy (NCBI): domain Eukaryota; kingdom Metazoa; phylum Chordata; order Ceratodontiformes; family Protopteridae; genus Protopterus; species Protopterus annectens. Next base: position 513,357,929 of record NC_056751.1, on the reverse strand, counting down.
TATGGTGTGTATGTCCACATCCACACTCACTACAACCCCCCAGGCATACTGAAGCATGCTGTCTGATGTCTGACACCTCTTCATACTCTTTGCCCATACAACCTCCATATGACCCATGTGGTGCATGTGATACCTGCACATCGATGTGTTGTGGCAATCCCACTAGTGATGAGTTGCACTCCTGTCCCTGCCAAGTGTGTCAGTGTGTGTGTGTCCCTGTATGTGTGCCTATGTTGATGCTGACACCTGCTCATGCAGACAGGCACGTGTATGACACCTACTGTATATCTACCATATCCCTGTTGCAGATGTCACTCACCATCACATATATGTTCTGTTTTAATAGTGTTTGTCTAGATATGCCTGTTGTACATGATGCAATACCTGCCATGTCAGTTCCATGTATATGAAGAATCCATATCTGCAGGGTCATCTGCAGACTGGGCAGTGTTGTGCCTTTGGTTTCATGTGTTAGCCACGGTGCATCTATCTGTGGAATGCAGAAGGTAGTGTGAGGATTGCAGTCTGTAGATGGTGAAGGCCATGACAGTTACTGACTTCATATCCCTCATAGGACATATGTTGCAACAAACTCCGTTACAATTGCAAATGTATGAGGTTATCACAGCAGCATGTCTATACTGGCCCTGTGTATGTGCTGTCAGCCACACCTTTGTCAACCTTTGTACATATGTCGTGCATGAAGTGGTGCATATGTGCTGTACACCATAAATAGTGTCATCATATCTGATAATAAGCCAGTGATATATCAGATTGCTACACATGTCATGTACAGTAGGGGTTATATATCATGACATAACCTGGACATTCTGTGGATGTTTGTACAATACTGAGGTCTTTGTAGTGATGGTGAATGTTGGCAGTGTGTGTCTTGTTAATATGTACATTAGCCTGTGTACAGACTGTGGTAGATGTCATTGTTCTACCTCACCTAATATCTGATGTTACATGCTGCCCCACTGTATGGAACCGTTTTGCCGTACATGTTTTTAGGGAGATACACACACATGTCCCATGCCACAGACAGCCATCAGACAAGACTGTGTAGCAGCCCAGTATATGTAGGGTCATTCTGTGAGTGGCACATATGAGGATGGTGTAGAACAGATAGTCCATATACTGTAATAATATGCTAGCTTACCATATGTGGCTGTGGTTGTGTTCAGATTGATTGTGGTTATGCACTTTCACACAGGTGTATCTTACCCTGTGCTGTGACATGGCTGTTGAGCCTGCTATATATGCAAGTACATGTGCATTCCCCCATACAAGATGTAGGCCAGTGTTCAGCCAGTCTGCCTGTAGCCTGCACAGTGCATTGTTACATGCCTAGCAGCCTCGTGTACTTACCCAGTGAGATGTCATGTGCTGATACTTGCCAGATGTACTGCTGCTGGGCCTCCCTTAAAAGTCATGTATGTCAGACAGAGCAGTGGGATGCTGTACAGATGTATGTCAATATTTTGCAGGAAGTATGTGTCCATGGCACCCCTGTACCAGCAGGCATTATGTGTCGGGCCAGACAGGAGTGCATGAATCCAAAACCTATGGTGGCAAATGTATACCAGTCAATATGTGTTATACCCATCTACATGGCTGTCTACATCCATATTTTCAGGCCTGGTACACATGTTGTGCACTAAAGGATTATGTGTAAACCTTTGGACTGTACAGGATGTATCTGAAGTTCCACATATATTGGCCAATTTCTCTGCTGCACTCCACAGGAGCATTACATGCTAGCGGTGGTACTTTACAATGATTCCCTTAGGATGTATTTCAGTAGCTAATGGCACACATGCTATAAGCAGATGTCACCTTCCAGACACACCGTGTCTGTGAAGACAGTCCCAATGACAGTAGCAATATTCAAGTAATATACCTGGTAAACATACCAGACATCCCCTTGCACTACAACCTTGAGACTATAGGGGCTGGGGTGGGGCTACACTCAAAGTCCAGGACATATGGTGGAAATATATGTATATATACTTATCCAGATAGCCATATATATATATATATATATATATATATATATATATATATATATATATATATATATAATTACACGTGTACTACTTTCAATTACCACTGTCATGACAACTACCCACTATACATCCCTACAGCATGTGGGTGTGGTCCCTTTAAATTTTCTGTGTGATGGACATCCATCCTGTGTGTGGGCATCAGTGTTACAGACAGCAGGTAACAATACCTCTTACAGGAGAACCTGCACTCTCAGAGCAGCCACATCTCCGTAGAAGGATCAGGAAGTACAGACAGACTGTGACTAGTGTTGTGTTATGCTTTGCATAGTACTGGTGTTACAGGGTGTGTGTGTGTACATAATAGTGTACCTAGGAATGCAGCCTGTCTGCATAACTCACTACTGTGGGCCTATCCTCTTGTTGGACAGAGGTATGACAATCATGCATTGTCCATCCACCACACAGGTCATGTGTCAGATATTACACTGGCAGTGTGTGTGTTGCATGCTATCAGTACATGGCTACATCCATTGCTGTGTCTAACCTCAATTCCCTGACTAAGGGTATGTTGCAGACTATCCTGTAACACTGCACCTTGCTTAGTATATGGCAACAGTGTTCCACATATGTGACTGTGTTCCAGCCTCTGTCCTCCATCTACATACCAAGCTTTGGACATATGTCATGCTGTTGGGTGTTATTCTGTAGTGGGCTGTGAGTATATCACACTGCCATTGTTGCCACTACTCCACTGCTGTTGTATCCCCCACACATACAGTGGAGCTGGGGCCATATATGTGTGGGCATCACCTATACAATACTTGTGTGCCCTTATGCACTCCAGAAGCCAGTGTCAAAGCAGTCAATCAGTTTCAGGAGACAAGACTGGCCAACCATGAGCCCAATCTGTGTGGGGTCCAGTGTTTGATGGTTGCCAATGTCTTTATTCAGAACTTCCCTGATAATGCATTCCACAGCCATGCAGATCAGGCTCATCAGATTGATGTGACGGTAGTTCCAGGGATCCAAGTTGGATCCCCCCTTGTGCAGTGGGATAACTGCAGCTGTGTGCCACTCAATGGGCACCAGGCCTGATGTGAGACTATGATTACACATGACAGTTAGAGGAGTTGCCATTTCATTGTGTTATTCATGCAGTACACAGCCCAGGATGTCATCTGGTCCCATGGATGCTGTATTTTTAGTTGTGGATAGTGCGCTTTCTGCCCATGTGGCTGTGATTACTGGGCAATGGAACTCTTTTTGTATTCACATGGGCCCTTTTGGGGGTGAGATGGGGTGAAAGTGGCACAAAATCAATCTGCCAGGATATTGGCACAATCCGTGGGAGCAATCTATGTAATGCCATTCTGTTGGTGCTCAGAACACTTCTGAGCATTGTGAGTTAGATTCTGGACATAACTATAGAAAGTGGTGTGGCTGTCTGTGGAATCTGTGGTGATATTAGTTACATAACCAGCTTTGGAGGATTCCATGAGGGATCTCAACATTTTACTGGGGCTGGTAAGGGAGATGTTTGCATCCTTGGATCATCCTTTTCTCTTCAACAGTGTCTACCTTCTCTTGTATACTCTCTTAATGGCAGGAGACCACCAGACTGGCTTGCTTATTTGGGAGGTGAGCGTTGTGGTTCTATGTGGGATGTCAGGAATCATACACAAGTGGATGTGCTCATACAGTGCCGTAGTGCAGGATTCATCAGTAGAACTGTCAGCTCCTGTCTCCATGGGCGTCACAAACATTGTCACATCTGCCTTGAGTGGCATGAAGTTGGCTTTAGAGAGTTCCTTTATGGACAGCTGTATATACATTACTTTCACATGTTCAGTTTGATTAGCCTATGGTGGGATTACCTTGGTGATACCTCAGTCTTATGTACTGTTGTGATGGCTTAGTGGTTAGTTACTGTGACTATAGTGTACAGAGTCCTGGGTTCATGACCTGCAAAGGCAGGTTAGTTTGGTCTGGCCAGAACAGCGGTTAATGCATGCAGACTAATTATGGCAATTTAGGTTAGTCACACTCAATACAATTCAAATGCCCTACTTTGACAATCCTGCTGATGTCACTACTCCAGCATTTTCTGTGGTACATGCTATAATAGAGTAATGCTGTAGTGTGATATAGAACTCTGGTAGGGTTCTAGTCTCACACATGAGAGGTGTGGATGCTTTTGTGTCTGTTCCTATGCCTGTGTAGAGAGCAATGCATGTTTGGCTAGTCACACTCACTACAATTCATTTGCCCTACTTTGGCAATCCTACTGATGCCACTCACTGTTAAATGCACCTTTGGGGAAAAAGTACTCCAATAATCTCAGTGGCACATTCTATAATTGCATAGTACTATAGTGTAATAACTTGTTAGGTAGGAGTTATAATCCCTGATGTGACAGGTGTGTGTGTCTTAATGCATCTATGATTGTCGATCATGTCCTGTGTGGAGGTGGTTCTGAGTGTGCAACAACTGGACTCAATGTTGAGTGGGTTTTTATAATATCTTATATGGTGCCCCTAACATAAATCGCAATATCCACCATGCAGGGATAACAGATGTGATATCAGTACATAGTCAGTCAGGGGTTCAACACCCTGGACTGGTAGGTGTGTGACACAAACATTCTTACCTTTTACTCTCCCAACCCACCCTGACTTATCTTTGCTTCTGTCTGCCCCTCTCACTCCCACTCCGGTGGATGTGGAGACTTACACCTGCTTTGCTTAGGCAGCGGCATGTGTATTGTCAGTGATGCTCATGATCAGCTGATGGCCTCTGCATGGATTACAGCCCTCCTCTAGCTGATTGCATGTGGATCAGCTGTGGTAATATTCTCATAGCCAATTGCATGGAAACACACTCCAATATCTAGGAACATCATGTTGGTGTTGGGCCTTTGCTTTCACTGTGAGCAAGAACTAGATCTGTTGTTTGGCAAACATTACCACAGATGGATTGGGGACTTACCTCTGACAACATACACTATGGAAATGGGCCAACATACAGGAGGGGATATGCCTGTCTTGATTACAGACTTTAAGTGCTGCTATACTGCAGTTGGGGTAATATTGGTTTAACAGGTTGTGTGTGGATATGGCTGTCCTACATGTTTTAATACTTGTCATGTAAGTGCTATGTTTATAAGGAAGCCCCATCTGTAGGGTCATCTACAGACTGGGCAGTGTGTGGTGCCTTGTTTTCCTTGTGTTCCTCACAGAGCACCTATCTCTTGACTGCAGAAGGTAGTGTGAGGATTGCAGTCAGTAGATGGTGACAGCCAGGAGAGTTACTGACGTCATATCCCTCATAGGACATATGTTGCATCAAACCCTGTTACGACAGGTAATGTATGAGGTTATCACAGCGACATGTCAATATTGGCCCTGTGTTTATGCCTCCAGCCACAACTCTGTCAACCTTTGTACATAGGTCATGCAGTAGGGGATGCATATGTTCTGCACACCATATTCACTGACAGCATATCTGATAACAAGCAAGTGTGATATCAGTCTGCTACACATATGTATAGTAGGGGTTATATTTGAGGACATAGCCTGGGCATTCTGTTGTTGTGTGTACAGTACTGAGGTATGTGTAAAGCCTGGTAATTGTCAACAGTGTGTGTATAGAGCATATGTACCTTGGCCTGTGTAGAGACTGTGGCAGATGTCATTGTTCTTGGTCCTGTTCTATCTGATGTTACATGATGCTCCACTGCATTTCACCCTATCAGCTTACATGTTTGTAGGGGTGGACACACACCTGTCCCAAACCACAGACAGCCATTGGACCACACTGTGTAGTGCCCTAGTATTATGTAGGGTTGCTGTGTGAGTGGCCCATATCAGGATGGTGTACATCAGATAATCCATATACTGTAATAGTATGCTAGCTTACCATATGTGGCTGTGGCTGTGTTTATACAATGGGTGTGGTTTGTCACTTTCACACAGGGGTCTGTTACTCTGTGATGTGACATGCCTGTAGAGCCTGCTATCTATGTAGGTACATGTGTATTCTCACATAGGAGATGTAGCCCAGTTTTGGGTCAGTCTGCCTGTAGCCTACACTATGCTTTGTTACATGCCTAGCAGCTTAACGTACTTATCCATTGAGATGTCATGTCCAGATACTTGCCAGATGTACTGCTGCCTGGCTACCATAACAGTCATGTATGTCAGACAAAGCAGTGGGATGCTGTTCAAATGTATGTCACTAACTAGTGGATAGTATGTGGCCATGGCACCTCTGTACCAGTGGTTATTACATGTCAGGACAGACAGAGGTGTATGAATGCATAACATATGGGGGAAAATGTATACCAGTATGTACATGTTATACCCATCTACATGGCTGTTAACATCCACATTGACAGGTCTGGTCCACATGTCTTGCATGAAGGAGTTCTGTGTATACTCCTGGGCTGACCCGAGTGTGTCAGACTGTCCACATATATTGGCCATATCACAGCTGTAGTCCACAGGGGCATTACTGTGCTAGCAATGGTACTGTACTATGCTGACCTTAGGATGTCTGTAAGTAGCCAATGGTGCACATGTTAACAGCAGATGTGGCATGCCACACACACCATTTATGTGAAGACAATCCCTATTACAGTAGCAATAGTCTATGAATATATCTGCATTACATACATGACATCCCCTTGCACTGAGAGGTTGGGACTGCTGGAGCTGAGGTAGGGCTCCAGTCCATGTGCAGGACATATGGTGAACATATATCTATAAATAAGTATACATCTATCCATATAAATATGTGCACATATACATATCTTGCTTACTGTGTGACAACAGTTTTACACATATGTGTCTGTGTTCCAGCCTCTGTTCTCCACCTACATACCAGGCTTTGCACATATGACATGCTGTCAGGGGTTGTTTGGTAGTGGGCTGTGTGTATGTCATGCTGTCATTCCTACTATCACTCCACTGCTGTTGTGTCCCCCACACATACTGGGGGTTGGGGCTATATATGTGTGGGTTTCACCTACACAATACATGTGTGCCCTAATGCACTCAGGAGGCCAGTGTATGTAACAGTGGTATATGGCCCAGGATTAGTGAGTGTAGGGGATGCACCATAACTAACCTAGGCTGTTATAACATGTGTGGGTATCAGGGATGTTGCCTTAACCCTTGGCTAAATGCAGGCCTACTGCCTCCTGCATATGGGATATTCTCTTTGTCAGTGTGATTGTGATGGTGTCAGGTATGCCCTGTTATGTCACAGATACATCCCATGGTGTCAACTGGGATCTGTACCCCCTAGGAATTGTGTACAGTCTGTAGATAGAGGCTGCTGACCTATACATCTGCATTACTTACAAATGATTGTCTGGTATTCTGTAGCCCAGTCTGTCATTACTAATGTACTACTTGAAGGCCTTGGCCTGGACAGAAACATATGTCGACTTTTCCAGACTACTGTCATAGTATAACTGTTTCACACTTGCATTGCACTGTTCATATGGATGTCAGTGTCTAAACAGCTAAATGACATGGCATATACAACTGTCATAGTACACAAATAAAGCTTTCACATTCATTTATGAACACCTGTGTGTTCATAGGTTCATAGGTTGGTACTAGGATATCAGCACTAGGGCCTATACAAGCCTAACAATAACAATTCCCTGGCTATTTCTTCCCACACTATTCACTTTTATTTTCACTATTTCACTATTTATTTTCACTATTTATTTAGTGTGGTATTATACCCTTTGATATCTCTGTGGGTATGTGTTGCAGGCTATGAATGTCATTTGTATGGGTGTCTCATACAGTTTCCAGTTGGTAAGGTGGTGACTGTAGGAATACTGGCTGCTCCATATTGTGTGCATGTACTACATATGTGTATTGCTGTACAAATCTCTGTGTGTGTATGCGTAGTTACATATATATCTATATATATATATATAAATATATATATATATATATATATATATATATATATATATATATATATATATATATATTAATATATGTATATACATAGATATATATATATATATATATATATATATATATATATATACCTGTAGCTGCATATATGTGTCTGTGTATCCTAAGGATGGCCATGTCATGTCATGTCTGGTCCTGGTTAAGGGATCTGCACCACTTGGTACTGTATTACAGGGAGGTCGTGCTTGGCTTGGGGGGGAATACCTATTCATACCAGACATATATTGTGTGGGGCTTCTCAACCACATTAATGTTGAATGAGGACATATATGTTTTGTTACCTCCCCATTATCTACAGATGTATGTCCGTATATACCTGGATATATATATATATATATATATATATATATATATATATATATATATATATATATATATATATTACCTGCTGTATATATTTAGACATGTAGATGTGGACATTTTTATCTATAGATGTAGGCATTTGCATGTTTATATGTTCATACATATTGATAATGTTTTATATATATATATATATATATATATATATATATATATATATATATATATATATATATATATATATATATACATATACATATATCATTTGGACATTAATTTATTTACTCACACACATACATCTACATGTTGGAATACATTCTCTGTACTTTTGAATGACTGGGTTGGATGATATATTTGTGAATACATCAAGTATATGCATATCCGAGATGGTTTAGTGGTAAACCACTTTGGCTATGGTATGCAGGGACCTGGGCTTGTTCCTAGCAGAGGCTGCTTATTTTTTAGCTAGGCATAACAAGGGCCATTAGATACAGTGTTACTAAGGTACTTTTGAGCAGTTGTAAGCGAGTTTGCACAGGGGTAAGCACTGCCTACACAGGTTAAGCAGTTTAGAAGCTTAATGGATGTAGGACACTGTAACTGGAAATTAGCAGTGCTTACCTCCTTGCAGACCCATGCACACAACCTTAAACTCGATTACTAGTGCTGACATATGCTTACTAATGCTTCTTGCTGCTTAATCTAACTAATGTTTTATGCATAATGATACTGACACCTCATATGTATATATATATATATATATATATATATATATATATATATATATACATACATATATATATATATGTTATTCCATGGGTTATGCAACATACATATTACTCATAAAGTGCTTTGACATTGTAAATGGTATGTCTCAGTTACCTTCCTGCAACCCCCCCCTTTCTCGCTTACATCCATGTGGCGGTCCCATTAGAATGGGTCCGTCCAACCCCGGCATGCCTCGGCCCATAATGTCTTACCCATCATTCCCTCCAACCCCTCCCTCCTTTACATCAGTCATCCTTCCTACAGGTTCCATCTGAATATCACCACAACACTACACATTGCTCACTCTCCACTTCTCAGGACCCATCATGTAGGTTGTCTTTCCCCATGGATCTTCAGGGTTCCCACACATTCAGTCTGCAAACATATGTACCCTTCTTTGCTTACCTGTGAGGCATGGTATGTTACCCCAAGCACTCTTTTTAGCAGAATTTTTGGGGTTGTCCTGCTAGGGATGAACATGTGTTTGTTTAAGATTAGACTTTGCAGGTTGACACTGTTTCTCCCACTGGTAGTATCCTGCCAGTAGTCTGGGTAGCAGTGCTGTGCATTGTTTAGCAGTGCTTAATATTTGATTTGCATGATATTTGCCTTTTGGCATTAATGTCTTCTTCATTACATGTTATATATATGTGTCTTGTATCCTTGATTCATGTGTATGTACTCTGCATAGGGTCCTGGGAACTTCAACACTTTATTGCAATAACACCTCACATCTGGCCTTTCTGCAGTACTCCATTTCACATATTATTGTTCTGTGGCAGGTTATACAGCATCACACTGTACATAGGTTCATTTCACATGTTCAGTTTGATTTTCCTATGGTGAGGATTTATTTGTTGACACCACACTCTTATGCATTGCTATGATGACTTAGTTGTTAACTACTGTGACTGTAGTGTAGAGGGTTCTGGGTTTGATCCTTGCAGACGCTGTTTATTTTGTTGCTGGGCAGTACACACGCTGTTGGGTACAGAGTGATTAAGGCACTTTAAAGCAATTGTAAGTGGGTTTGCGCTGGTTTGCACAGAGCTCAGCAATGCCAACCACCGGTTACAGTTTCTTACATTCAGTTGGCTTCTACTTTGGTTAATCTGTGTAGGCAATGCTTACCCCCGCACAAACGCACATAAACACGCTTACTGGTGCTTATATATGTTTACTACTGCTTATTTGTGCTTAAACCTGCTTACTAGTGCCTTACTCATTATGACACTGACACTTCACATGTGCATTTCATGCAGTATTCCGGTTCACATTTAAAAGTTATTTAGTAGGTTATACTGCAAAGGAAGGTCAAAAAATGTTCATATACAGATTTCACAATGAAAATGGAATGTGCTGCAGTGGGACTCAAACCGGGAATGCCTGCTTGCTAGATGGATGCTCTGACCAATACTCTATTGCTGTACTGCTTCATTTGCATATAGCTTCCTTGTTATCCTCTTCAGTCTTTTAAACTGCTTTAACCATAGCTAACCAATGGGCAGTCCCACGCACCTACACTTAGCTGTACTCGGGGTTTTAATAAAAAAAAGAGGGTTTCTTCATTTTATTTATATGTACTATTCCTGTTGTACACATGGGGGACTGTTGATGGGGATATGCAGACACTTATGAGTGGTCTTGCTCATTTATTTACACATTCTTCTGTTCTATTTTGCAGGGGCATGTTTATTCTGAGAGATTAGTCCTGCATGGAAGATTAGTAAATCCGGGGGAATGACACATTTATCCATCATATTAATTTAATTATATATAAGACTATTATGCATTAATCGAACATTACTTTAACATTCCAGATTTTTTTAATTCTTTCTTTCTAAAACTAAATTGCTAAATCTCAAAAATAAAAACAAAGACAAGTCTACAACTACAAATGAATACATTGCTAATAAAACACAACCTACCATGGATATCAGAGTTCCTAGGTTGCCTATGAAATAATCAAACTACTGCATTATCCCTCTACCTACCAACACCAAAAAATCCATCAGAAAACTGGCCAGAAGCTACTGAGACTTATAAATAATTAATAGAATATTACATAAGGCTCAAAAATAATAAAATAAAACTATTAATTTAATTATATTTTTTGCCATTTAAAACTATTCCTCCTATTACTACATAAAAGTGTAATACTCCTCTTCTATTAATCACATATATTAAATAATCTAATAAAATCTATTTCAAGGGGTAAAAACTATATATGTGCCATTTATTATAAATAGAAAATATGTTCAGGACCTGCTTGGGCTCGGTTGCTTAGCTAAGGCATTGTATCCTGTCTTTAAAGCGACGATTGGTATATGAGTAGTATCTAGGTAGCTACACGCACGTATACTAAAGTTAGTGTGCATGTCAGGATGTTCAAAAAAAATGGACATGGTTTTGTGTGTTCAAGAGGCATTGACCATTCATCCCTTTTTTGAATAACATAGCATTTCTCCTTAATTTTAATTAAAATTAAAATGTGGATAGGAGAGTGAGAGCAGATAGGGGTTTAGGTCTTCTCAGTGAAAACTCCATTAAACCATGTTAACAAAATAAGAGAATGTTTATATTCATTTTATACATCTCAGTATGTTTATATGTGCATATATTTCTTTGTTACATGATCTGATGAAAGCTCAAATGAATGAAAGCGCTTGCGCTTATCTGACAGTGGAATTAAAAGTTGGTTCATTTCTACTTGTGACTCTGCATCAGCCTAGTTGCTCCTTTTGGTTTCATTAATATTATTCAAGTTTTTCTGGAGCACTGGGCGTTTATCCTGTTTGTCAGCAAGTGGTTTGTTCCTAATAAATAATATATTATACACCTATTTATGTTATAGTAGCATAATTTACCCATTAAATATTCCTAAATTATTCACACATTTAACATTATTATAACTAGTTCTCTAAATAAATAAGCATAACAGAGTGGGACCTGAAGAGATAAAGACATCCAATGACTTACAGGTCAAAAGTAATCTTATCATACCAAACTATAATACAAAAGAGAAGTCAATGTACATATATATTTATCATGTCAAAAGAAACATGCATATTTTATAGCTTTAACAAAAAATCTCTGAATTAGTTTTTAAAGTACAAGTCTCTGTATCTCAGATTAGTGCAACACTCAATATATCAAATATCAAAATATTTAAACATATTTTAGCTTATTACACTACTTCATAAAAATATGTATATTACTAAGGTCAGAAAGCATGTCTTGCCATTTCTATGGAGTAAAGAAATGCAGTCTATGCTGTACTCAAAAGTTACAATTGTTCAATTCAAATCCAATTGCCCATTCTTGAATTCAAACATATTGAAAATCTACTTCACTTTCTATCAAAATAGATGTACTGATTCAGAAATAAAACATTCAAGGTTCAGCCTTGACTTATGAAATGAGTTATTTAAGGTAGTCGTAGTGAATCTAATGACATACAACATATACAAAGCTTCAAAGTTCACATGATCAAGCTAATTTCAGCTTTCAAATTATTTCCAAATAGTTTATATGATTGTCTATGCAAATTATATGAGATTGTGTACATTCACATTTCTGTCATATGCAGATGTTTGCAACAGACATCTTTCTTAAAAGCAGTTTGTTATTTAAATATATTTGCCTGTCTTATTTTCCCTCTAGCATTCTACCTTATTCTACATATCTTGTATTTCTAAAATCTCTCACCAAAGAGATATTTAATCATCAGCTCTCTATTAAATATTTTGGCATGTGTACAGATTTTTTTTAAAATTTACTGATACTGATCTTTCGTTAATCTACATAGTACATATTGCATTCCTTGTGCATATGTACATTATTTATAAAATGTTTACTATTATTAACTCATTACATCTGAGTGATGCCTCCAGGTGCAGCTTCCGTTAACTCCTATTGACACCTGTAGGCATCAAATGTTCCTTGTTCATATTTGCATCAATAATTCATCTTAAAGCTTACATAATGGCAAACTCAACTGCATTGATATTTGACCTCTGTCTAGTACAGGTGAATAGATATTAACTGTTGTTTTATGATATTAATTTATATAGATATAATTTTCACATTTTTTTAAAATATCTCAACATCTAAGTACCACAGACAGAACTCCTTAGCCTCATAAGAATGCTGTCAGCTAAATGAATAAAATCATGCTTACAGTATGTGTGTAACTTGAGTGACTGCTGGTTGTTTAGAAAATATTACACATGTAATAGTTACTGTGTTTACTATCTCTTATAAAATTTGGTTTAAGACCTAGAAGCTAAAGAATGTTACCACCATAAAAACAGTTTGTGCTGAAGAGTTTGCCATTTGTACTTCTTTCATAACCCCCAAGGTTCCAGAAATATTAACATTTGTTTAAAATGTGAGAACATAATTCAATTGTCAAAAGGCTTAGGCTCCACCCATTGAAAGTTACATTACATACTTCCTGAGCTCCATTGGAGTGAATGAGGTAATTCTAGTATTACAAGATTTATTGACTATATATAAAATAATTCTTGCTTATTTAATTTGAATATGTGTTTTTAACCATTGGGAACTTCTCTTCTGATCTATGATTTCCCTGCTATCAGCATTTAACTACATGTGAAAATGACAACTCACAGCACACAGCAGCTGCTAATTTCTTTTGTAAGCTTCTCATTCTTCTCAGTTCTTTTAAACTGTGCTAATCAATAACAAATACATAACTTTACTTATTTCGATTGCTATGTACAGTTAATATATATATATATATATATATATATATATATATATATATATATATATAAAGTTAATAACACTACAACATAAGCTATTAACGTGTAAAATGTAAGCAACCTAAATGTTACAACATCTCAGTATTAAACATTACTTTAGCTTTTGTCTCACCAAGTCTTCATGTATAAGAAAAGAAAACAGTTGTTATTTTGAGTTGATTTCTCACTTATATACTTGAGAGGAAAAAAAAAATCAAAAGTTTTTGTTTCTTCTTTCACAGACATCAGTGATGGACCTTGACCTAGATTTTCTTCAGGACAGCTCAAGGCAGGAAGAATCCAGCATTCTGAAGAAATGGAACATTATTTTGTTCTCAAGCTTTAGTTGATTCATAAATGACATGTGAAAGTAATGTGTTACACAGGAACAAAAAAAAAAACAAACAAAAAAAACAAAACAAAAGCAACAGTACTTTAACACGTCTAATTAGCATATTTAGATTTGAAATCCAGTTAACCCAGAAATGCACATACTAAGCAAAGTGGAACAAATAAAATACAATTATTAACTTATATAGCTTTAAAGTTACCAATTCTATTGCTTATAATATAATGACAGTCTCTTACAAGAAGTATTTAACATTTAGAAACATACCTACAGGTTTACTTAAATTAAATATATTAAATATTTCACTGTAAATGCAGTAAAACAGTAAAACTAGTCTATTATAGTCCTCATCAGGAAAATGTTTTAGCTTAACATATAAAAACATACTTACATATGTTCTGAAGCTTAAAATCCAGTGCAAACATTTTACATAAAGGGCACATCTATTGTTTCAGAAAATAATAGTCTTGCAATCAGAAAATGAGAGTCACTTGTTTTTAGTCTTTTTAGTTTTAGAAGTAGTTTTCCAAGAATTCAGCTCATTCTGTCTCCTCGGGGATATACTGTTCCACTCCATTTCTTCAGCAGTATTAAGGATTCTACTGCTGTTAGCAAAAGTGGATGCCTCCTCCAACATGTTAAATATTCTCGTTTATTTGGAAAAGAATAATCTGATCTTTGCAGGAAACACCAAAGTTGCTTTAATATTGTTCTTTTAAATTCCTTGATCAGTGATAAACAGGATTTTGTTTAGGTCATTACTTTACTGGAATAATCACTGTCAAATCTGACTAAGTGTTCAGTTATTTTAAGAGGTGGGCTGAGGCATGCTGATTTTAATATTGGTTATTTTTCTAAGTTAGACATGAACTTAACTATAACTGACTGTGGTGGTGAGCTTTCCTTCTTAGAAGGTGCTCTCAAGGATCTATGTGCTCCTTCAATTCCAAAAGATAAAGTTTCAGGTAGATTTAATGTTTTTTTTTTTTTGCAGCCAGGTAATTAAGAAGTTTATTATATTATTTCCCTCAAACTTTTCAGGTATACCAGGGGCTCTAGTGTTATTTCATCTTAGTTTTTTTTTCTAAATCAGCAAGTTTTTCTATGAACCAATTATTTTGTTTTAAATGAAATTCCATCTGAGACCCACCTTCAATTATTCTTCCTTCATGTTGATTCAAAGTCTCTTCCATACTGCTGATTTGTGCACCTTGTTGTTTCATTAGAATTTCTAGACACTCCCTCTTTCTGGGATTTTATTTGAAACTTTCTAGTTTGATGCCCAGTTTGTCTAGTTTTAGTAATCTATCCTGCATGCTAGATAGTATTGACTGGATGTCTTTTAAAACAGAATCCTTAGTACCATTTCTTGAGTAACTTATGTTGAACTCTCTAAATCTCTTAACCAAGGAGTTGAAATTCTGAAAGAAAAATTGCAACTCCCTCTCATTTTTTTTTGACATTGCCCTTGAATGTGATCTTCACATTGTATGAAGCAGTCATGTAGATGGTTTGCTTGCCTTGTTGTTTACAAGCAAATATGTGTATATGGTTCCTTTTCATTTTTCCTGCTGGATTGTGGAATGTTATGCTTCACTAAGTTGCTGTTAGTCATGAATTCATATTTCCTGTATATCCAGTACTTCTGTGGCAAGGAATACAAATAATGTTTTCTACAGTGGAATTTAAAGAGATTTTATTAGCTCTATAAATGAATGAGTATTGGACAGGTTTAGAAAGATGATAGCAGATTATATAATTTTGCAGGGAAAACTTTAAAAATGTGCAGGTGAAAAAATAGACAGAAAAGTATGGAGGTAATACAGAAGGGCAGAAGGTTTTAGAGGTAAGGCTATATGTTTTAAAACAGGTAGGAATTGGAAGCAGATGTGATTGTGGGTAGTAAAACTGGAGGTAGTTAGCATATGCATGGCAGCATAAGAGAAGTGCACATGGGAATGAGCAGTTATTTACCACCCAAAGGAAGATAAGGACAATACATTAAATGAGTCTTACACACATCTGCACACATTGAGTAGGGTACAATGATAATATTAGAGTGTTATAATAATGTGGGATGTCAATTTTATATTGTCACCTGAAAATGGTAGGCTGTTTTGTAAGAAGGAAAGAAATCTGGCAGCTTCGAAAATCATGGCATAAGTATGGAAGAACAGGAGTTGACACACATGTAGAAGGTAGTCAATGAGGAAAGAAAGGATTTACCTTTTCTTGGGATGTGAAGAGACAAGAAGGCATGCTTGATTGTCTTTTGCTCGACAGGGTCTAGTTTGTGACAGTTCTTAAAGTGATAACATGGCAGGTACATTTCTCAGACTACATCCATAAAATTAATATGGAGATGTTGGGAAGTGCAGCCACAAATGGTGCTCTGAACACATGGACCACCTGGAAGTGGAAAGAGATAGAAAAGATGACGTAGATTATACATATCTCATCAAATGTATTACTTTACTAGAAAAGCCCACCCATACTCTCCCACAACTTGCTGTGCGGGAAGGCTTAGTCTATGTTTGCTTTTTGTATTTTGCTTTGCTTTACAGCCTTCTTCTATTTTGTATATTGTGATTCATTTTCTCTACAATGTGTTTTACTTGTATTCTGCTTTTAATTGCATATTTAAGCTTTCTTGTGAGTCACATAAAAATTAAGATTTTCCGCTCCCTCCCACCCTGGGCTTGTGTTTTTACACTCAACTGTCATTCTAGTTGCCTACCCCTTATGTTAATTTGACCACATATCTCCTTCCCTCTCCACTTTCATTGGCTATCATGAGTAAATGCAAAATTATCATTTTGTGAAATCACTCCCCTTCAACTGTTTTATTTTTTTGCTATCCCATTGTGTTCCATAGAACCAGAACACAAAGTGCCAAAGTGTGCTTCAAGACACCAATTATTGGGGACCCCACATTTTGCCTGTCAGTGGTCATCTTAGGAATAATGCTTCTGGTTTGTTCCTGGTGAGAGAAGGAGCATAGGAACACTATTTTCTAGGGAATGCTGATCACTGGAATGCCTAATAATTACTTCATATGTTAGGTTCAGATGCTAGGTTGGAATTTGTGCTTATATTTTGCTCCTGGTGAGAGAAGGAGCAGAGTACATAAATTCCTGACTCTTTCTGGTTGGGAAGTAAGTGACTCTGCTTGATCTGTTTAATTATGTTGGTTGCTATTCAAGGCATCTACCAGGAAAAGGCTACATGCCCACTGAGTGGTACACAGCTACAGTTATCCCACTCCACAAGGGGGGATCCACCTTGGATCCTGGGAACTACCACCCCATCAGTCTGACAAGCCTGATCTGCAAGGCCATGGAACTTATTATCATGGAGCTTATAAACAAAGACATTGGCAACCTTAAAACACTGGACCTCACCCAGTTTGAGTTCGTAAAGGGCCGATCTTGTCTCCTGAACCTGATTGACTTCTTCAAATCAGTCTCCAGAGCTGTGGATGAGGGTAAGGCAGTCCACACAGCCTATCTGGACCTCACAGAGGCCTTTGACACCATCCCCCACTCTGGAATCATAGATACACTTACTAAGCTGGGCATTAATCCCTACATCACTTGATGGGTTGCCAACTGGCTTACTGACAGAACCCACACTGTAAAAGTAGCTGACTCCAAATCCAGCTGCAGACAAGTGACAAGTGGAGTCCTGGGACCTCTCTTGTTTGGCATTTGCTTCTCTGAATTACAGACCAACACTAAGTGACTCTGGCTAACAAAGTTTGCAGATGACTGCAAACTGGGAGCCATTATTGAATCCCCAAATGATGTTGATACTCTACAAAAGGGCCTTACAGAAACAGATGCTTGGTGCCAGAGCCATGGGCTCAAGCTCAATACCAAGAAATTTATAGTTATCCCCTTTGGGAAAAACATGTACCCATGAAATACCACATAGGTGGCAGTACACTAACCACTGAAAGTGTGAAAAGAAACTTAGGGACACAGATGAACAGTGGTCTCACCTTCAATAACCATATTGCCACAACAGTCAGGAAATCCTTCTATGTGGCACACCTCATCACTAAGGGCTTTTCATCCGGAAAAAAGGAGGTCATTGTCCCACTGTACTCATCCCTCATTAGACCCATTATAGAATACAATGCCCCATTTGGTATATACCTCTCAAGACATCTGCAACAACTGGAAAGGCTGCAGGAATACCTCACTAAAAGAATCACAAGCCTAAAGCAGATGCCCTATGCTGACCACCTTAAAAAATCCATCTATACTCTGTCACATATCTTCTACTCCGAGATGATCTCTGCTTAACATACAAGGCCAAGTCAAACCCAGAGCTGTTGGACATGCTACACTTAAAGCAATCCCAATCCCTCAGAGCCACATGCTCCAGGGATCTAAACCTTGTCACCACAATAAACAAAACATGCTGGAGGGATAGGTTCCTGACCCAGAGGCTCTCCAGACTCTGGAATAGATTGCCCATACATGTCAAGTAGAGCACCTCCTTAGCCCTCTTCAAAAGGAACTTTGATGATTGGATGGGAGAAAGGAAATTCACCCCAGGGATCCCATCAGTCATCCTGCTAGACAGGGGTCCAGGGAAGTTAATAGTGTGGGAAGAAATAGCCAGGGAATTGTTATGGCTAGGCTTCTTAAGGCCCTAGGGCTGATAGCCTAGTACCAACCTATGAACCTATGAACAACAAGCATACAAACCCTTGCATCATCTGGGACAAGGCTGTAGATCTTCTAACAAGCTGTGCTACTGTTTTGCTTCTGGTGAGAGAAGAAGAAAATTAGCATTGTATTTCAGCAGAGTAAAGTTGTGGTGAGGCCAGCACTAGTAGTAGTCAGGCAATAACCATTCAGGTGACTCCCCTGTTTTCATTGTTCTTGACAAACTAATTATTTTTCTTTTCAGTAAGTATTGCTTGATTTGCTAGTAACTTCGGAATATCTGCATAAATACTTTATCCATAAATCATTAGAAATAGAAATAGTTTCAGTATTTTATTTTTGCAGTGGTATTTAAAGCAGTATCTGGATAGCAAAGGCAGTTTCACACAGGGCAAGTACCTCTCATCAGGAAACAATCTATTTTTCATGTCTCTTACAATGCAGCTTTCAGTGTCTTTGCTGCCTATGAGTGGAATGGCTAGATTGCTGTTGTAAACATTTTAAATGTTAACTGCATTTAGTGAGATACATTTGCTTTACTGCATTGTGGTCCTCTTGTTATTTTGCATTCTACTGGTATTTCACTGCAGTGGGTTACATTTGCTTTACTACATGTTCTAGATTCTCTTGTTACTTTCCCTTCTATACTAGAACCTTCCTAATCCTCTCCCTCTGTAGACATATTTCCAGCCTGGAATACTGCTATTCTCTTCTAATTTTGGTTCCACTGAATGTTTTGTAATTTCATTTAGCCATTTTCCCTTTTCTCTTTCTTCCTCATTGTACTCCATTGACAGTTCATCCTAACTGCAGTTTTATCTGCTCCCTCCAGAAACGGAACTGCAAACAACCCCAAAAAGCCAATGGCCTCAGCAATTCAAACCTTGAGGATACAGTATCATTACTGTGCATGTCTTTTATAATATTTCTGTATTTATAGTGCCAAACACCCATATTTTTAATCTCAGTATCACAAGTTCAAACTATCTCAATGGCTCGCACACCAGCAGGATTGCTAGCAGTAATTTCCCCATCTCCAAAATGCAACTACTCACACATTTTTCTTCCCAACTTTCTAGATCATCTCAGCTAATTTCATTGACATTTAACTACAGCATTTTTCCCATATCCCAATAACTACTCTACTCTCTGTATATCTTTTCCCTATTTTTACTGTTGCATTAAGTCCAATTGTTTTTGCCGGTAGACTTCAGAAAATCCCGACTCCTAGAAGGGACTTCTCTACACCCTTGAAATCTATCCCCTCTATTTTTGCAGTAGAGTTTTAGTGACATTTTAATTGCCTAACAGACCTAGTAAACTTACACAGCTCTTTAGCAGTGGTTATATGCTCAGACAGCAGCAGCTGATTATTTCTTCCTTGCCATCTTTTCAGCCAGTGGGGTTCAAACCCACTCCTTTTGCCCTCACTACACTCAGGCTCACTCCACTTCTCTGCCCTACCCTCATTCCCACCCACCCCCACTTTCCTTAGGTTTGTAGTCACATAAGCCACACCCTTTCCTGCTTACTCAATTTTCTTTTCCCTCACCCCACCCACTTACCCATCCCTATTCTCCCTGCATCTTCATTTCCCCACCTCCCTACCTCAGCCTAAGTTACAGACTCCATGTCTCTCCCTCTACATACTTTAATTACTCTAGCTGCCATCTCTCCCCCAGTCTCTGCACAACTCCACTCCCTAATCTTTCTCACTAATCATACTCCAAACATGCAACTCCATTTCTCACTTTACTACCTCTTTATCCTACCATGCCTTCTCTACACAACCTTTACTGTCTCTGACCTCCACAAATATAATGTATAGAACCAACACCCCCCTCACAAACATACTACTGCCCAGCAACCACATATACACTATAGCAACATATGCCCACAACATTTCTATACTCCCAACTCTCTCCTGTTCACTCTCAAACACACACAGTCCTCACACACTTAACCTCCTACTCTCAAGTTCTATCTTGCTGTCACCAAATTAAGAAAACTTCTACTCCACTACCTTACACATATAAAATGACAGGCAGACATCCATCCCAACCCAAGCCCCAAATATGTTTTACCCATTACCCAACCATACCACCCAAACTCTCCTAACCAAAATCTCTCTGATTCCAAGGTTCATACCTCCCTTCCAAAAATTTCCAGTTCTGACCTAATAATAACTGACGTCAATCTAAGGAGCATTGTAAACAAGATCAATGAATTTCATGCTATCCTGGCCACCTACTCTCTGGACATAGTAGTTATTACAGAAACCTGGTTAAAACCCCATGTCAAAAACTCTGAAATTACGTACAACAGTTATAATG
Organism: Protopterus annectens; assembly: GCF_019279795.1. NCBI lineage: Eukaryota > Metazoa > Chordata > Ceratodontiformes > Protopteridae > Protopterus > Protopterus annectens. Next base: position 513,336,732 of record NC_056751.1, on the reverse strand, counting down.
TAATTAGACAAGATAGACAAAACAAAAGAGGTGGAGGTGTAGCAGCTATGTTTAAAGACTCCCTAAAAGTAGAAAAACTAGACTGTACATTACCAGACAACCCCAATACAGAAATACTCATCACCCACCTGCAAATAAATGCCCACAAATTGATCATTATTATTGCTGCCTATCTCCCCCCTGAAACAATCTTCATAGCATAGAACTTCTCCTCTCCTAGTCATTCTCCTTATTCAGTCAAGAAACTATCATCTTAGGAGACATTAATCTTGACTGGCTCTCCTGTTCCTCTATCAGTCCTACAAATTTCATCAACCTCTATAATTTCTCAAGTTATAAATTGTCCACTGACACTAATAAACACAATAAAAAACAATCACTGCTGGGCTGGATCTTAACTAATAAGCCAAACCTGAGTCACCAGTCCAGCTGTCTACCCATTACCCTTAGCGACCATACCCCTACATTTCTGCTAAGAAAAAAAAACTCTAAATCAATCCCATACTCCATTTAAATACATCCACAGCAAAAAACACTTCTCCCCTGACCTATTTATTCAATTACTTCACAATTGAGATTGGTCATCATTACAAAATCTACAACTGAACCTTGCAGTAGAATTCTTTAACAACAAATTCCTTGACATCGTAACTTGACTTGCTCCTATCAAAAAAATATGCACCAAATCAAAACAACTACCTTGGCTGTCTCCTGATACTAATCAAAAAATTCCCTGCGTGAGTAAAGTTTGCGGCCAACACAACATGGATACTGAACTACTAAATAAACTAAGAGATAAAGCCATAGCTCTATACCTATCCTACAAAGACAAAACCATACTCACCATGTACCAGCAACTTAGAAACCTAACTAAGAAGAAAATCAACTATGATAAAAAACACTACTTCCAAACCTCTCAGCAAAAGTACGTTCAAAACCCACAAAATTTCTGGCAAACAATAAACTACCTCCTCAATCTTGGTAGACCCACCACCTCCTCTCCTTCCACATCCAATAACTCTGAACCCTTAGCCTCACAGTTCAACTTGTACTTTATTAACTCTGTCTCCTGCCTCCTAGAAAGTCATCAACACCTACCATTCAAAATCCCCACCCCTGCATCTAGTACAACAAAATCCTTCTCATTTAAACATATTCAAATATCCTACATAAAATTTCTTCTAGGCAAACTAAAACCCTGCTGCCTTGCTGCTGGCCAGCTACCAAATGATTTCCTAAAAACCACAGCCACATCCATCATCTATCCTATCTCAATTCTAATCAGTTGTTCTATCTATAAACAATAAGTGCCCCACCTCTGGAAAAATCACTCACATCATTCCCATCCACAAGGGTGGTCCCCCTAGAGAAATCTATAACTACCGCCCCATAACAATCCTCCCTCCCATAGCCAAAATCCTTAAGAAATGTATTCAGCAACAACTCCTAAATCCCTTACATCAAATAACCTTATAGCAGACACCCAACATGATTTCTGCCCCAAGAATAGTACTAACACTGCCTTAACAGCTTTCACAAATACCATTCACTACCTTATGAACAATGGTCAACTAGTCTCTGCAATTTTCCTGGACATGTCAAAAGCTTTTGAGACCATCTCCCACCAACTATTTCTTAACAAACTTGCCACGTACAGCCTCAGTCAATCAACCCTAACACGGTTCACAGCTATCTATCTAACCAGCAACAAGCTTTTAGATGGGACCACAATCTCAACCCTCTACTGGCTGTTGACACTGGTGTACCCCAAGGGTCCATACTGGGCCCCTTCTCTTTATCATCTTTGCAAATAACCTAATGTCTGCTACCCAACTTGCCTCAGTCATACAGTATGCTCGCAATACATCTCTTATCGTATCAGCCCCTTCCCCACTAGAACTCCAAGATAAGATGCAAAAAGCATTTCAGGAAACTGAATCATACCTTTCAAGCCACCAACTCATTTTTAACCCTAGAAAGACTAAGTTAGTTATATTCCCAAACATATTTACCAAATACAGCTCTCTACCCTTCTCTATTCTATCCAGAAATGGTACCAAAATTGAGCCAACTAACTAGGCCAAACTCCTAGGTATTACTACAGATGACAAGCTTAAATTTGACATTCATATATCCCAAACAATCAAAAAAGTCCATGCTAAATTCGGTCTTCTCTCTAGGGCTAAACCTTATCTAACGCCACAAGCCAGGCTAGCCACAGCTAGATCCCAGCTTCTATCTCCTCTCTTATACTGCTCACAAAATTTCACCAACTTATGCAAAGCCGGCCTTCAAAACCTTGAGTCCTGCTACAACAAAATAGCTAGGTTTGTCATGACTCTCCCTCATAAAGCCCATCATTGTACTCCTCTTCAACAACTAAACTGGCTCAAACTCTCCAACCTTTTCACACTAAACCAACTTGCCCTCACCCACAAAATTATTCACAACCAAATCACTGTCCTGCAGCTTCTACCATGGTCCAACTATATGTCAGCCGCAGATCGCTCAGGTCTTCCAACAGAACACTGCTCAAAATTGCGCAGTCTCATAACACCCACATGGACTCCCCCCTGCTCAAACAAAATTGCTGAGTACTGGAATTCTCTTCCACTAAACATACAAAACACTCCCTCCTATCCTGCTTTTAAATGAAAACTAAAAGAATATCTTATAAACAACTGGTTCTGCCCCTGTTGCTCTCCTGGATCATTTTCTTTTTCTCTTGTATACAGTTCATAATTATTTCTCTTTTTGCATTAATGTCAGTCTACTCTATGTAGAATTATTTTCTTTTCTTCCTCAATTGCAACTTCTGTCTTGCCAATCTTCCATTCACTATAATTGTCTCACAATTCTATCTAGTTGCATACTTTCTGTCAGTTTTCATTTCATTAACAGTCTGTAATTTTTGAATTCCATATGGCTCCTCATGTGTAAAATTTATTAGCTAGTTTTAGCTTTTATGTTATTTAAAATAAAGTCTACTCAAATCATAATATTGTAAATGCTGTACTGTACTGCTTTAAACTGATTAATATGTACTGTTTTCCATATTGTTTAAAGTGCATTGTCTAAACTGTATTGTATGTGTGGAACTTTTCTCTCCGGGTCTCTGTGGAAAACGGGCTTCGAGCCCAGTTGGACACCACTCGGTAAACAAATGTAAAATAAATAAATAAATAAATGATTAGCTTCCCTTGAAGTGTTTGGCAGTAGCCTGTAAAGTCTCATACACCTTGAGCTGACATTTTTCCTGTAAAATCACCATTGGAATTTCACCAATACCTATAGGACAACTAGTTTGCAGGGACACGTACTACCCCCAGAGTTGCAAACCGAATACTCCTGACATTAGTTTACATTTTGACTCCGTCTAATCAATAAAAAGGGTCTGTTGCCATGGATATGAACATTCCCACTATCTCCATTACCAACTTGGTGGATATGGGCATCCTGAGGCAATGTCGAAATGGCCTTATGTTTATTGACACCTAGTTAATTTGCTATGTGATGATGTCACACAATGTCACAGGAGGCAAAACTCTCACATAAAAGCACTCCTAATGTCAATATGGTTGTCAGTAGTACAGACCACTCTGCTTTGCCAGGAATGGCCTGCACATCTCCCCTTAAGGCTTTTGAATATTAGTTAAAACATTGTTCTCCCCCATAGTGCCTTTTTAGGCAATGCCAAGCTGAAAGTACTTCAGACATAGCAAATCAAACCCCAGAAAATGTAAAGGTGTTACTGCTCAATGCTAGGAGTCTAAACAAAAGAGTCCAGTTCCTAGAAGCTCCCTTCACCATAGAGAATGCTGACTGATGTCTGTGTGGTCACTGAGACATGGTTTAAAGCCTCTGAGGGCACACTCACAATGAAAAGTAATAATGCCTTCCACATGTTTACACCAGTAACTACACAGACAGGGACTAAAGGTGGAGATGTCTTGATTTACATCAAAAATGCATGTACCTCAAGGCTGGTCAAACTGGTAATGCACTTGAACTTCTACACATTCAAATCACCATATGCAAAATCCAATACCCCTTCCTTATAAGCATTAAGACTTGTTTATTTTTTACTTCTACTCTAATGAAACATTACATTGTTCATGATTTATTATTTTTTTTTCTTTTCATGTCTTATTTTGTAATGTGAAACTAGTCTTTTTTAGAATATTTTGAATGTATTAATTTACTCATGTTGGAGCTTTTCTCCTCGGGCCTCAACTGAAAAGGGATATGTATCCAGCTAGACTAGCCCGGTCAACAAATGTAAATAAAAAAAAAAATTATAAGCTATAGGCTCCCCTCTATGACCCAGGAAACCTATATCATGTATTTAAACTTATTGGAAAGACTCACCATCCAACTCAATACCTTATTTATGGGTGATTTTAATTACCACACTATTACTTGAGACTCGCATACAACACCAAATATACAAGCACAGAGATCCCTGGATTTTGTTAACACAAACTCCTTGGACCAGATTGTCAATACAGCAACAAGGGTAGCAACCACACTGGATCTGGTCATCCCTAATATTGGAGAGTGCTGCACACCACCTAATGTAATGTCTTCTTTGGTAAGGTCAGACCACAAAATGGTTTCCTTTGAAGTACAAATAAAACCTGGAACACCAGCTAACCCTGGAATATTCAAGAACTACACTAAGGCCAACTTCCTACTATTAAGTGGTAACCTTGCAAAATTTCAAGCCCCTATAAACCCTGAGACAAATTGATGCCTGTGCAGAATTGTTCACATAAACCCTATACAAGCATGTTAATAGCTGCATAGTGGCAGCTATACCCATCAGGAAGAAGAACAGATCTAACTAATAAAACAAGCCATCCTGGTGGAATCACATCATCAGTAGGCTGTATAACTGAAGGAAGAAAATCATTGCAAATATTAGGAGGTACAGTACTATGCTCTCATCAGACTAAACAAACAACTCAGAGCACAAAAACAGTCTACTAAGCCAAATTTGCAGTGAATGTTGTTTCCCAGGCCAAGGACAGCAGGCATTCTTTAACTATGGCTGCAACCTCAAAGGCATAACACAATTGTGTGCAGAGCTCATTGTAAATGGGGATACCTGAATTGAGCCAGAAGATACAGAAAACCTACTGATCGACAAAGGTAATCCCAACTTACCCATCAACCTTCCCTCAGGAAATACTATCAAATATACCTCCCCCTGCTATCACTAGGGAACAGGTCCTTAATGCTTTTTCTAAGGCCAAGTGTCAATGGGCCCAGACAATATCCCAGGATGCCTTCTAAATGCATTATGAAACATGATTTATCAGGCTCTCTGGAATTGCTATATGACTAGCCTCCAAACAGGCTTTGTACCACATGATTGGCCCCTTTAAGTATCTTTTTATCCTGCTGTTACCAATATCCTTATAACAGTATGCAGGGAGGCCATGTGGGTGCATTGATTAATAGCGTATTATCTAAAGAGTTGAAATTATACAGAAGTGCTTAACAGATGTCTTAAGAATCTAATGCTTTCAATACTAGTCATAATATTCATCAGTATAATAATGACGGAATTTTGGAAATGGGGATAGATACATTTTCATGGATCTATATTATGTGATTGAAGAGTCTCTTCTTTGAGCACATAATAATCAAAACATATATAGCGAACGCTGTAAACCGAGAATGGCCGCATTCTGAAATGTTTTCCTCGGGGAAAAATTCAGTTTGGCAATTATCAGGAATTGCCCTTTTCTTCAATGTAGAGCAATCTTGGAGTTGGTATATTTAGTTAGGGTGTGTGTGGAGGGGCACAGGTCCCCATATTGGTGGGGGGGTGAAGCCCCCCCCCCACTTGATTAGTGTTTTAAAGTTTGTTTTTTATTTTATGGCCACGTTAATTTTTTCCCCGAGGAAAAAAAAATCGCAGATGTGGTCGATCACAGTTTACAGCATTTGTTGTATATGTGCCGATTATTATGTGTTCAAAGTAGAGACTCTTCAATCACATAATATAAACCCCATTTTCACCTATTTGCAAAGAATTGTATGATGTTGCTCACAGATATCAAGAGTCAGCTACAAGCTATTTTTGGCATCTTTTTGGAATTTATGTATTGAGGAGAAGCAGGATTAAAATATTAAAATAAATTTGTATAGTAATGCTGGTGGGAAACAAATTGGGGAGGGTTGTTCACAGCTGGAGAAACAAAGAGCTAATCATTTTTTTCCCAATATCTTTATTTGCAGTTTGAAAATTTACATAGCGACATCCAAGAATATAGCAAATGTTTAAATTAATAATAAAAACAAATGTATAAAAAAGAAAACATAAACCACATAACAACTATAAAAAAACTATATACAATAGTGCTAAAAGCTTATGTGCATCATTCATTTAATGAATTGGTAAGATATGAATTTAATAAAATGAAAGTTTTAAGATATGAACTTAATAAAATGAAAGTTTCAAGGTGAAATATTTGCCTTGATAAGTCTTTTTTTTCCCATAAATTAAACTATTTATACTGTACAATCTAAAATGTTACTCCTATAGTTAATATAATAAGAGCATCTAGGTTGATTATGAATTATTAATTTGTGGGCTATAATATGTTTAATTGTGAGTTATTTAAAACCACTCCATGATAATTTTGATCTTTCCCCGATATCATAAGGTACAAAGCAGGAACAAATAAGCATCAAAATAATAGCTAACAGGGAAGGTCTGGATAGATGGGGGTAGTAAGGGTAAACAGTCTATCCAGTAAAATAAATGTGATTAGAATGATGATCATGCTATATTTATTTATATCAAGCTAGGCAATCATAACTAGTCCCAGGAAGTTGCCTATATTTGAATGATTAAAAATATGTTGACATATTTCCACAGAAAAACTAAAAGATGAAACATCAAAGAAGAGATACATTACCTAAGGACAGGAAGTGATATGTCAGCCTAGGCAGGAATATGACAGAAGTCAAAATTATGCATATTATAGAAATGGATGCAAGATCAGAGTCAATGTTGCCAGTGGAGTCAGAAGGAAGTAAAAATTAGGGGGAAGCACACATATTTTGCAGACTTAAAAAAGTAAAGGTCTTTCCCTGTTGTTTTATATCATAGCTTTCCTTTGTTTTACTATAGCAATTTTCTCTGTGTTGAGCTGTTATGTAAATATCATTGATAAACTAAATTATAATCAATGAGATTTGTTTCACTTGTAACTGTGTTACTTCATTTCTGGCAGTGTTTTACCATAGCTAGGTGCATCACCTCATGTAACGTAGACTAAGACATTTTCTGCAACACATCACCAATGACATTACATTTGTAGACTTACCTTCAAATAAATTGGTGAAACTTCATGTTTTCCACAATCAAACTGTGTACAAAACTAGTCACTCATGTTATTTGTTAACACAGCACAAATATAAAACTACATGCATCCCAATTTAACAAAGTATGTAAAAGCAGACATGTTATGCCTACATATGTACTACTATTTTGTAATGAAAATATACCAGGACAAGTTCTTCAGAGGCAAGATTACCACTTTTTTACAGTCACTGAAGCCTTCAAAGTGCTGGTGTAGTCCTGGACAAGCTTATGTCCTACAAATTCAGCCACTGTAGTGTCCAGTATATGAAGAAATAATTTCTCATTATGTTCTCCAGATTTTTCTTCCAAGGAACCAGAAAGATTATCATTGGTATTATTGTCTGTGAGAAGTTGTGTCTAGCTGTCATTTTGGATGGAGTAGACGGGATTGTTAACTTCAGTAAAGGTGACACATTAAGACTTACCTAAAATAAGCTTCCCGGAGATGACTGGTAGACATTGGTCTATAATCACAATTTCTTTTTTTGTGTAAGAACCATCTTCATCTATGTTCAGACTAGACATCTGACTGGTTAGATATCAAAAGCTACGAGTGTCTTTAAAGACTTTTGTTCAGTAAGTCACATAACTCTTCTTGACCTGGGGACTTCCGGTTAAGGTGGAGGACAATTAGCAACTCTTTTCTTGCTGCTGCCTACCCGCCCCCAGATTTGGCTAATAACTTCTGTGACAACATTATCTGAACTGTGTAAGGTAGCATTGAGGTAGTACACCTTTTGGAGTAGGAAATAACATCATGTCTCCTAAATCAAAGAAAAACAGGAAGAAATTTGAAGAGATGGACTGATCTATTCTACTACTTGTGAGCAACCAATAAAAGTGACTCTTCTACTAATAACAATTCAACTACTAAAATAAAAACATGCCTAATCCTCCATAGGCTGAATCACATACAACAAACAAAGTCCAATTTGAGAGCAACCTAGATAAAAGAAGCTGTGAAAACTGAAAGTGGCACAACATGTTGTATCCCTGCCATTGGAATTAGAAGATCTTAGAAGAGTTGGCATTCAATTCCCAATCCAGGAGATTAGATTGCTGATACCAGAGTACAGCATTAGGCTGGTGCTGCACTCCTGATTGTATTGTTCTTCAAATAATATATTAAACTGAGGCTCTATCTGTTTGGGCTTATGGTAGCTCAGCTGGAAGTAAAAGGTCTTGTGATACTATCAAAAACAGTTTGGACAGTTACTCACTGCCCTGGTCAAATGTATTCAATATGAGTATGTATTGTTCCATAAAAATCCAGAAATTTCAAATGACAAATAATTGCACCAGAAAGAAAAACGCACTGAAGATCACCTTAAAAAAAAAAAAAAAAAACATGAAAGAGTTGTTCGAGACTGTGGAACAGTGGGGATTGAAAGTTTGCCCATTCTGTTCTGTAATGCCATTATGGACTTAGTACATATAATTAACAGACTGTGTGGGGGTGAATAAAGATGTTATTTTTTCTTTAGTTTAGTATAAGTGTTTCATGTTCGATGATTTGTTGTTCAAGATTTTGGGATTTTGACATAATGGCACGAATCCCTTAATACATATCAGAGTGAAAGAATGTACAACAGATTACCAAACTACGACATAAGATACTCTAAAAAATTGGAAAGTTATTTTAAGTAAGCACTCCAGACCTAATAAACATAATCTTCAACCACAATAAATAACATGCAGAGACTGCTAGTAAAGTATGACATGAATATAATTATTTCTCACAAAAACAAAAGCAGGAACTAAAGCAATTTTGAAAAGCAAGCTAGCACTCTAGTTATCCATTATAGTCCAAGGAAATTAAAACCTCAAAACTGTAGCATATTCATAAAAGTGGCTCCTTCTAAAAACAATAAAATGCTATATTGTAAATTGTAAACAAATGCAATAATATGCTAACTGCACTGGCTAAAACGTGTACTCTGACAGAATTATTAAATGACAAGGAAACCCATCTTCTTCAGATGCTAGACAACTTCACCAGTAGTTTCACTGCTGAAAATAAAAAAAAAACAAGCACTAACTTTCAAATGTCACTGACAAGCACTACAATGACTTTTACATCTTCTCACCTGGTTCAGAGGTAAGTACTAGGCTAGCTGCCTTTGTAGGCTACTTTAAGCCTAGTCAATTTCCCTTTCAAAGGTGAGAATCAAACCCTGTTCCATTTAACTGTAAGGTAAACACCTTAAGTCTCATACCAAACCCCAACCAACAGGCTTTTACTAAGCTATTGTAAGCCTAGATAAGTTTACCTCAAATTTACCAAAATATTGCTGATCTGTGTATACATAAAGTGCTCACATGCATCAGCTCATTCATGAAGCAAAGGTATATGCATCAAACCATTTTACCTACAAGGCCACTGTAGAAAACAGTAGAATGAACCTGAACTTTCAAATTTCACTGACCACTCTTCATTCCATTCAGAGAGGCACTTGACAGGTCTTCTTGACATAAGATAACTAGTTAAAAAATTGGGGGTTTTAAACCACTACTCCACAATTTCTTTATGAATCAGCTAACTTCATTCCCAATCCAAATAAAAACCTCCACAAAATATAGGCATTCAAGATATTTCATTCACAAAAAAAGAGATCCAAAATGGTCAGAAGAGCAAATAGCTAAACAATACCATGTTTTAAATCAGTTGTTCATCCATAGGCAATCATAACTCTGCCATCTTCAGCCAAGCACAGAAATGTTGTGGAAATATCAGCGCAGGACACTATGAAAAGAGATCACTAGCTCAGTGGGACTAATAAAGGACAACAAAATAAAAAAATAATAATAGCTATAAAATAAATAAAAAGTTAGCAGAGGTAGAGGATGCATTGTTTGGGCATTTGAACCAGATAGCAGAGTTGGATGCTTCTTTGAAGGATATTCTCCAGTGGTTACCAATGTCTGAAGTCAAGACAGATTGTTTGGAGTACAGAGAGGTAGACCAAGTGAACTGTACACACTGCAGAAGTTTGAGGTTAATGGCAACAACTGCCTGGAATTCATGTCAGAGAGAATCTTGCAATGAGCAGGGATGAACATGGACTTAATTGTTTAGGAAAGGGCATACAAAGTGTTATTCCCCTCAGTCTCTAAGGTCTTGCAATTTTAGAATGGTTACAGTGGGGTGCGCAGTCTATAGGCTAAAAAACAGACCTTTTCCAGGCTTTCCTGGCAAAGAACTACTCAATAAGGATTGTAGTTTTATTTTTTTATTTTTTATTTTATTGTGTGTATGTGTCAACAGGCCTTTTCAAACAACACAAGAAAGCAGCAGGCTGCATTTAGACCAGTAATTATTCATTGCTAACATAGGTACTGGGGTTGCCTGTTTTTATACCATATAATGCTTAAAGTATTTTTTCTATATGAGCTTATAACTTTATACTCACAGTAGAAGGTTAAACTGAACTCCCCGCTTTGGCAGGTGCAACCAATGAGATCACTCCAGCAGTCCTTGCTGACATGGCTGTAGATATGTTTCCTTGTGCATCTAAAAAGAGGACAACATCATGCACCCCTGAACCTTTTCCACTTTTCAAAAATAGAAGAGAGGACCTTTAGAAAGGAGTGGCTGAATCCACAATGGTGCTCATGAATAGTTTTCCTCAGTCAACAGATATTTATGGCTTCTGGGAATTTCATGATGATTGGTTGGAACACAGTGGCCTGCAACTGAGTTTAATTAGACAGATTTAGCGACAGGAGTAGTTTGAGGCTGTAAATTTTTACAGTGTTATTGGAAAAGGAAAATGTAAATATTCACTACTTTGATGGATATTAATATTGCTAATGTGGTTAACAGTTTGCTTACTCTGTATTACTAATAGGTAGCAGGCTATTTTTGCCAAGAATATAGATAAGTCTTTGTAGAATTGAAAGTGAGTGGGGAGTAATTTATAGGGATATAACAGCATTAAATGACATAGATGCTCTCGCTTCCAGAATTACTATGGGGCACTGCTTTTTCCTCCATCTGAAAAGGGCATTGTGCTCCTCCATAAGAAATCTTATGCATAACATAGTCTGTTATTTAAATAACTTATTTAGAATGTTACATCCATCTAGTTGCTTGTGAGTTAAAGATGTGGAATGTCTTTGCCAACTCTGCAAAGAGATGCTATTGTTTTGGCTACTTTTAATAACAAAATAATGTTAGCATAAGCAACTTATAGGAACGTCATACGTATCCATTAATCAAAGGGGTGAAAACTGCATGTTATATTTTTCCACACAAAGGATATGTCATGGTGTAGCTGCAGATCTAATGATAGTGATCATACTCTTTTGTATGATTAGGTTACTATCATTGAATACTGAAATGGTTTACACATCCTGCTAAAAGAGAGAAGGACTTCAGCTATCTAAAAAAATAAATGCACAACTGATGTTGTTATTATTATTACAGGATACATACATATATACAAATATTTCAAGCATGGGCATTAATGTTCTTCTAGCTTGCCAATGTACCAAAACACATTTTCCCATAATAAGTATCCAGGCTGTTCATAAAAATATCTAAACTAGTACTTGCTTTAATGTAATTTGGTAGTCTATTCCATGCATCAGCTACTCTGTCAGAGAACCAATTAGTACACTTCTAATTCCTATAGAATCTCCTGCATAGGTTGACTGATGATTCTATAGTACTTTTTGATATCCCCAAACATTCTCAGAGGTAGTTGTCACTAAATGCCCTATATATCTGAATACGATTTCCTCTTAGATATCTGTAAGATGCACTGTAAAAGTTCAGATATTTTAGTCTTTCATAATAACTTACATTTTCACATCCATGGATACACTTGGTACATTTCTGTTGTACTCTTTCCAGTTTACTCATGTTTGTGTTCTTATATGGTTTTCATATTGTTATTTTATACTCAAGATGGGTCTAATGTAACTAACAAACAATGACTTCATTGTTTTTGATTTCCTAGACTTTATACATTTTTTTATACAACCTATAGTTATATAACTATCATTAACCAATTGGTTGATATGATTAAAAAAAAACTCATAGTTGAATCTACCCATATACCCAGGTCCTTAAATGAGTCTATTGTTTCAATCACTGTGTGCTGTATTAAATATTCACCTTTCAATTTATGCCTACCAAATCTCATATGCTTAGTTTTTGATGTATTTATCAGCGTATTATTCTCCTGTGCCAAAATGGTCAATTTAGTCAAGTTATTTTGCAGACATGCCTCATCTGTAACACATGTAATCAGTTTACCCAATTACAGGTCATCTGCATATAGACTGTAGAACACCTCAGATGAAAAAGTTAGGTCTGAAAGATACAATCTAAACAAGTAAGGGCCTAGGACAGAGCCCTGTGGGATACCAAGGATTTTGTCTGTCCAGTTGCTGTATGATACTTGCCATGTCCTATTTGTAAGCCATGCAGCTATCCATCTTATCAAGAGTACATCAATACCTAGTTGTATTAATTTATTGATCAGTATTATGTGTATGACCCTGTCAAATGCTGAAGTTAAATCTATATAAATTACATCACAGCACAATTTTTCATGCATAGCTGTTATTATATTGTTATAGAACATCATGTTACAAGTGGTAATTGATCTGTTTTCAACATATGCATGCTGATATATGGTTTAAGACCCAACCTATCCAGTTCTGACAATAATTTATCCAATATTACCTTCTTCATTATTTTTCCACAACATGAAAGTAGACTTAAAGGTCTATATGACTCCGGATTTGTTCTACTCCTCTTTCCCTTAAAACAGGTTTAATAAGCACATGTTTCCAGTCTTGAGGAATCTCCCCATATTTATATGACCTAGTGAATACTAAACATAATGGTACTGTAAGTTCTTGCTGAAGTGTTCTCAGGTCATTGTTACTAATTCTGTCTCCTCCCTGCACTTTGTTTGATCCAGTTTGTGCAGTTCTTTTTCAATATAATCTAATTTGATTCTAGTATCGTGGGTTACCTGGATGTCACTAGGACAACTTACCATCCCTTTTGTTTTTTTTTTTTTCAAAACAGGTTTATTGTTTTAACATATAAGAGAAATATCATAACAATTTTATACAAGTAATTAAAAATAGGTATTATTATAATATTCAACAAAACAACTAAAGTATTTACAAAGATATCCACTACAATCAGATCAATTAATTAAACTAAAATACCATGCTATTGAAATTAAAATTTTTTTAACAAATTTTGTAAATTATCCCATACAATAAAATAAGATGTTTTTCTATTTGTTCTAGTCCTAATTGTGTTTATTTCCATATGGCACACTATATTCATAACATTTTTAAATTCATTGAACGAAGGAGGTGTATCTGAAATCCAATTTCTAGTTATTATTTTCCTAGCCACTGCTAGAATAGACCATAACAAGGGAAGCTTAACCTTTTAACACTTTGAGGTACAGGTGTGTTGAATAATATAAGAGATTTAGAAATAATGAAATTATCTGTAAAAGAGCCTGCAAAAATTCATTAATTGACTTCCAGTATTCTTTCAATTTTATACAGTCATAAAACATATGAGCCCAGTCAGCATTAATTTCTACATTACATCTCTTACATAGATTATCTTTATTATTTATTTTATTCATCATCAAAGGTGTATAAAAGATCTATGTAAAATTTCCATGTATAAAGTCTCCAGACAATGGAAGACGTAGTTCTATAAGCAGATTCCAATATGTATTGTTTATCTTGTTGATTTGGTGGGTCCCCATTAATAGAAGTGAAATAATTCCAGTATGAATCTACACTGTAAAAAGTTTCTTGTCTGATAACTTTATGTATGTATGAAAGTTTACCTTTATCAGAAACTTTATGTTGTAAATTTAATATCAAGTAATCAATCAGTGTTGGAATAGATTCTTTAACAGTTATAGACATTAAATCTATTTTATTAATGAGATGTTGTCTAAAGGTCTGAACCTCTAACCAGCAAGTTTCTCTTAGATCAAATTCTTGTTTTAAGAAATCTAGATTTTTAACTTTATTATCAGATATCAACTGATACCAGTACTTTAGATCATTATCTATAGCTAAATGAGTTCCTTCAGAAGTAGATGACAAAAGCATACCCTGAGTATACATTATAGGAAATACAATAAAATTCCATTCCCTATACTTAGAGTGCATGAATATAAAGTTACGATAACTAATAATAATATTTAATGGGTAACAAACCATATGTTTAGGTGTAATAGGTGAAGTACAAAATTCCTTTAGTAACCATAACATGGAGTTATTTACAATCATATTTTTATGTGTTAAGGAGATTTTCATGAAGTGTATACTAATTAGCTCCCAATAATCTTTCCATTTTGTGACATATGACTGATCTATTAATAAAGTAATAACTTTTACAATAGAAGAGATAGTATATAAATTAAAGTCTGGAAAAGAAATACCCCTTGAGACCAGCTATTAGTATGTTTCTTTAATGCAATCCTAGGTCTATTAGGTGCCCATAAGAAATTTAACATTAGTGTGTTCAGTTTCTTGATAATTATTTTTGTAGGTGGAAGTATTATTGATTGTATTAAGTATAAAATCTTGGGGAATATTATCATTTTAATAATTGTAAGTCTCTCCTCCATAGTAAAAACATATTATTCCAGGTATTAAAAGATTTTGTATATTAAGAAAACAGGTATTATAATTATTATATATAATAGATTTAATATCTTTAGATAGTATTATACCTAAATAAGTTATCTGACCTGAATTGGGTACATATTTAGTAAAATCACTAATGAGAATATTTTTTCACGTATATATAGGTAGTATTTTAGTTTTTTCTTCATTGAATATTAAACCAGAAATACTTTTAAAATTCATCATGTTATCAAATAGAGACTGTATAGAAGAATTAGATCCTTCTGATGTAATTAGAACATCATCTGCAAAAAGTTGAATTTTGGATGTTGTATTTTCATCTATTTCAAAACCCTCTATGTCAGTACTGTTTCTGATCAAATTAGCCCAAGGCTCCATTACTAAAGTGAATAATAGTGGAGAAAGTGGACATCCTTGTTTTGTACCTTTAAGAATGGGTATGTTTTGTGAAACATATGTTCCTACCTTAATATAAGCCAACGTTCCTTTGTATAAATGTTCAATTAGATTTACAAATGCATCCGAGAAGTTTGTGCACTTCATTAAGGTAAACAGATAGTCCCAACTTACTGAATCAAATGCTGAACTTATATCAAGACTAATAAGTGTTAAATCTTTCTTTTTCCTATTTGCAAAATCTATTAATGTTAAAGTTCTTCTTATATTATCAAAAGTATTTCTATTTACAATGAAGCCTGTCTGATCTATATCT